>NW_024581067.1:554787-579159 GCF_017639235.1 Corvus kubaryi | reverse complement strand
GACATTGGGGCTGGGAGCAGCCTGGGACAGTGGGAGGTGTCCCTGCCCGTGGCACAGAGTGAGATGAGATGAGCCTTAAGGTCCCTTCCAATGCAAATTATTTCTGAAATAAGAACCAAATTGATAAATGAGAGTAAAATATTGAATCCCAAAACACTGTACTTGGGATCCCATTGCCTATCCAGACTGTAAGGGAGCAAAGTGCCCCATCTTCTTTACTTTGGAAAAATGATTGTTTTCCTGCCCTGAATTCACTGTTCACACTTCATTTACCTGCACATTTCTGAGGTTAAACCTGCTTTTACGTATGATTTGTGATGAGTTTGGGGGTGAGAGTGTACCCAACTGCTTTTCAAGACTCGTGGTTGTTCCCCTCTCCTCAGAACTTCTGCAGTCCTGACAATGAATTCAATTCTCAAACTTTTGTGTGGAATCAGAACATAAATCTGAGTGTTTTCCCTCTCCTTTTACAGGGTTTTATGGGCAGGAATGCTGTTGTGAAGAATTTATGAACGTGAAATCTTCACTAACTACAGGATTATTGCCTTTTCTAGAGGAATAAATCCCAGCTACCTCTCAGTTTAGGTATAAAGTTCTCTTCACTGCAGGATTCAGCACAGGCAGGAGCTGTCTCAGGGTCTTTATATCTGCTGGATGTTTTCAGGGTTGTAAAAGATCTAAGAGGAGCCCAGGATAAATACCAACAGATCTCAAGTAATTAGGCAGAACACCTACATGACAAGAAGGAGGCTTGCAAGCAATTATTTTCCTAAAGCAATGTAAGGCAGAGATGTATGACAGATTTCATAATTTTATCTGTAACTTGCCACTAGTTTAGCAAATAGAACACATTCCAGATTCCAAATATATGCTACATTACAAACATTGTGTATCAGAAGAATGCAATATGATGTTTCAAAATAATGCCCTTTTTTTACCTTTGAACAAGCAATAAATAATGATAATTAAAACAAACAAACAAAAGCAAAACAAACAAAAAAAAGAGGTTAAGACATATTGAATAAAACCATAGGGGAATTGCCACTGTTGATTATGTCTCTAAATTATTTTGAAGTCTGCATTAATGAAACTGCAAACTAAATTAAGTACCTTCATCTTCTTCTGAAAGCTGCTCTGTCTGATCCATTAAAGAATACACATTTTCACTGCAGTAATCAGAGGTTTAAATGGGCTTAATGTAATTAGAAAAACCCTTGGAGATATGTATTATCTCTTATGAAAACGGATATGCTTCCTAGATTAGAACACATTGTTTCAGCAACAGTGTAGGACTATAAAATTACAGCTCTAAGTTTCTAACTTTGTTTAGTCATGGGTACAGGGACCCTGTTGAATATAAAAAGAGGCAAATGCAGTGGAGACATACATGTACAAAAATCACACTGATTATCCCTATAAGCACTCTAAAGCTTGGCATGAAAGATGATCCACAGTTGGCACAATACTTTCAAAGAATTCTGAAAATACGACTGTGAATGTCCTACCCCAGCTTATGATGCTAAAGGAGAGTGAGTCTGTTGGCTAACAAGATGTTTAAATCTAATTTTTCATATCAAAAATTCATACAAGCAGATCTGTACCTCTTTGTATGAACCTGAGCTCTTTACACAGAATACAAACCACAATATTCTGTCATGAAAATCAAAATTAAGAGAAGCCCAAATTCCCAACTTGCATACATATCTGCTATAACCTACATGCAAATGTGCATGCATGCCCAGACTCAGCCTGTGCAAGTGCTTGTAGGATTCCAGATTTCGTTTCCTAAACAGGAATCTCAGCAAAGAATTCGGAAAATTTGGGTTTTTTCTGACTGCATCCAGCACTTCACTTTGTCGTGGCATTCATTGCATAACAATTCAAACTCGGAAACTTGTTTCATTTAGACTAATATAACGATAACACCTATTTTTCTCTTCTTGAGATACGACTGACTGAACATCTTAAGTATGTTAATTTTAAGTACAAGTTGTTCTGAGATTTTAAAATAAATGTTCATGTGATTGGGGTTAAGCAGAAACCTAAGAGCTTTACTGGGACCAGGGTTTTACTAAACTAAGCTCTCCCTACCCATGAAATGGTCCCCAAGACAGTAAAAACATGATTATTAGCTCTGTTTGATGCATGCTTTCTCCCTGGGGAGATATTTACTGCCTCAGAAAAGGACTCAGGGTGCAGCCAAAATGTTATTCCAACGTGGAGGATCAGCCAGAAAATTGCATTTTGGCTTTAAAGCCGCTTGATCTTCCTACTCAATTGTGGTTCTGTCAGGAGCAACCTGCCAGCAATGTTATCCTTCCCTCCTGGGAGGCTCAGAAGGTGTGCAGTGAAACCCTGCCAGCTGTCTGCAGTGTCAGGTGTAGATTTACCAAGAGGGCTAAAAAGGCTGGAGCCTCCTCCCTGGTGTAGCCATTTGTTTGAAGAAATTTGCTCCTGTTCTGTGAGCAATTTGACATGGTAATGGCCAGATGACTGCTCGTTTCCTGCTGGATGTCATCTCGGTAATTTTGTAAGGGAACACTCCGCAGAAATAAATGTGTTACTTCATATTCCGGTCCTGACACGGCCCCTGGGTGCAGAGGGGAACGTGCTAATTGCCATGGAGAAGGAGAGATTGTCATGGATCTGCTGATTCTCTGTCTCAAGAACACTGCAAGTCACGGCTTTGCAGAGGTGATTAACACCCATCCAATTAGCCTGAAGCCAACACCAGGGGCTGCTTCAAAAATGAAGGGTTTCGATCCTAATTTTAACAAAATTTCTCCTTTGGCAACTGCAAAGTCTATTTACATTCCCTTATTTATCAAGTGGTGGTAAATATACTTCTGCATTCCTGAACATTTTGAGGCCAGGCTGACTTAGCAAGGCATTTTTAAATAGCTGAAATGAATGCAGTCTTATAATTTTAGGTGTCAATGTTTTATTTTCCTATTATGTCTCAAAGACTTATGTAAGTGTTAAACACTTTTTAACAACTTACGTAGGTTGTCAAAAAACAGATAATTTCTCATAACTGTGGTAGATGAATAATGTTTCACTTGGTTTTCTTGCTTTACCCTCCATCCTTTTAAAACGTGGCTATTTAGCAAGAAAACATGTAATCTTAAACAGAGTGAGTCATACTTCTATGACAAAATTAGGCATTTTCTGTTGGTTTTATTTTGACTCTAATAAAATACTGTCCAGACAGATGTGCTGCAATACCCATATGTCTGGTGCCCTCACCCTGAGACAATAAATGTCTCTGAAGCCTGACCCCAAAACAAAGTCTTGTGGGTTCTGGAAAGCTGAGAGTCACTATATGTGTATCAATATTTGGGTACAATATTGACTTTTTCTCTGCCTAACCTTAGAAATTTGCCTTTCTTGGAGGTGTGTTTGAATTTGTCCCTGCACTGGAAGCACTGAGCACAAAAAGTGCATTATTCATTTCTGATTTTGTGCTTCACTGTATACCTGCTTTCTCCTCTTATATTTTGGGTTTTTTTCATCTTCAAGGAGAGGATAGTAGCTTGCAAAATAACTGTGGATTCCTTGGCCATATGGCAGTAGGAAAATGAAAAGAATTATGCAGAAAGCATCTTGTGTGGCCTGCAATTTCTCATACGGAAAGAAAAAGAGTGATGTACTGTGTTCATTTCATTGATTGACATATAAATCCTAAATATCTGCGAAGACCAGTGTAAGAGCAGTTAATTTAGTTTTAGTGGGAATTACATATTCAGAAAATGCAAGTGATTCCTTTAGTATGCCATTAACACAGTGAAATGGTGTAATTACAATGTATAATCTTTCTTCATTTGTCTCTTTTACAGTTGTCAGCATCAGAAATCCTCAGAATTTGCCTAAAATATGTAAGTCTGTGATATTTGATAGCACACTTAATCAGTGATTGCAATAGAGTTGCTGCTAAAAATCGCAGTACATTTATAATGTTTTTGGCAGGCAGCATAAGAATGTTTTCAGTCCTCGATATCTTTGTTTACTTAAAAACACAACTGTTCTTTCTAGTTAGGAACTAAGTAGTCTCCAGTCTGCTGTTTGAAAGTAAAATGACAACTTACATGGAGATAATTATGCAAGAATGGGAACACTGTTTAATTGAAACAATCAGTTCTAGGCAAAAATACACAATCTCAAATTTGGAAGCGACAAGATGTTACAGTACCCTGGGTTTATGGATACCTCTCAGTCATTTTCCCTGAATTCTTAAACTGCTAGAAAACAATCATGCTCTACCAGTTTGTTCTTTCATTTTTTTTTTTTTAACTTGCTGTTAGCTGAAGGAAAATATATAATTTTTCTTTGATGCCATATGCTGCCTAATTGCAGACCATATTGTATATAATGCTGTGTACAAGGATCTTGGATTTGTAAAGCAGGACTCAAAGCTATCAGAAAAATATTGTACAACACACAAAGAGAAGCGCAGGATCTCATTTTGAGATAACTGCACTAGAGTTCACCTGCACAGATGTTTAACCACTTAATTAAGAGAAAAAGTCATTTATTTAGGGTTTTCTAATGAGTGAAGAAGGACATCAGTATTGCAAACACGGTCTGAGAGTTAATCCAGTCCATCTATGCCTCAAATAAAAAATTAAAATAAAATATTGGTATTTATAGTCCAGTTCAGCAAATGAACTGAGATTTAACTTAGAGACATGCTTGCATTGCAAAAGAAAAGCTCTTGCTCCTCCTAGATTATACAGCATTTCTAAGATTTGTGTCTCCAAGGAAATAGAATTTTGGGGCCTCAAGAGAGAGTTCTAGTATCTTGGCTTAGATCCAGTAAAAAAATAATTTAAAAAAAAAAATCATTATTGGATTTTGCATTCCATCTAAACAAAAGACCATTCTCAATCCAGTGAAGTTATCCAAAAAGGTAAACTTTAATGGATTCCGAGCCTTATTAGTAGGGAGGATATGAGCTAAATTTAATTCTTCCCAAGTAAACTGGTTTTATTCTAGCCATTTAGAAACAGCAGATTTAGGATTGACTTTTCTTGATATTTCTGTTAAGTTCTCCTGGTCTTTATCTGAACTTCTGATTTGTGACCATGGCTTTAAATGTGCAAAATGAGCTCTAACCAATACCATCATCAGTCACTAGATAAAAAAAGAGTGCATTTCCTTACTCAGCCCAGGTACACACAATTCTCAGTGTTTCGTACTCAGGATTTTTGACAAAATTGTGCCAGTGCTTGAACTCTGGCAATCATGCAGTTCTTAATAGCTTTAACTCCTCCTCATCTTCCTCACCACTTTTCTCAGTATTATGAATCATGGATGGAATGGACCTCAGGAGGTTGTTTATCCCAAAACATCATCAAAGCAGGGTCAACACAAAATTCACACCTATTTCCCCCAGGCTTTGACTAACAGAGTCATGAAGCAACAACATTGATTGTCCTTATATTTTTGTTTTTCCCTCTTTTCTGTGTTTCCAATCAGCAATCATGTCAGTAGACAGCCTCTGCTTTCTCAGGAATGTTCTCATAGGCATTAGGAAGATGATGTTAGGTCCCCTCACATCTTTTCTCCCTCCACTTCAAAATAAAATCTACTTCCTTCAGCTTCTCCTCTCACATGGCAAGTGCTCGATTCCCCAAGAATCTTGCTGAATGCACACCAATTTATTTACTTCTTTCTTACACTGGGAACCCAAAACATTTTGCAGTGGAGCCTGAAGAGCTGAAAACACCACCAAAGTTCTCCTAAAATGTGCCTTTATAGCATGTGTTTGGTGGTTTTGCACTGAAGTATCACACTGCTGTTTTTCCCACTCCTTTATTTTATGGCATGCATATTGTTAGGCAGCTGTGCCAAAGCTTAATTATACTGAATCTAATGGTAATAGATTTTTCTTGGTCTTTTGACTGTGCACTTGCTGCTGTTTGTGAGACTGTATTTCTGGAAGGTAGCACTCTGGTGCTGTGCTATATGAAATATATATATCATTTACAGAGATGAATCATACAGTCTAACTGAAATTTGAATTATATATAAACAAATGCATAATTTATGCTTGTGAGTATCTATTGTATACACAGGATGATTTTTGAACTTCACTTTCTCTGTAGCAGTCGGATTCCATTAGCAACACTCCTCCTAAAATCTAGAACATTTCCCAAATTTTTTTGGCATTGTGACATACTGCATTAGTTTATTTTTTACAGCGTGGACAATGTTGTCTATCTTGCTTATTTGCTGTCTTGAGGTTTTTTAAATTGAATATTTTCACTAAACATTGCCTGGTTCCTAGTAAATGTGAACATTTTAATTAATATTCATTTGGATGTGAACCTGGTGGACAAAAAGCCTTTGATTATACAAAAGGTACTCCCTCTCGAAAGTCTAGAAAATTAGGGTAGTTATTGGGATCCTCCATACATAAAATATGTCTCATTTTGCACCTAGACTAATATTTCTTTTATAGTGAAAATATCAAAAAGTCACAGAAAAGACCACTTATGGTTCAATATATTTCCTCATAATTAGACTACATTGGCTAATGTCTGGACCTGTTTCATATTTTCTGAAGCAGGACATGTAAAACCCCTAGGCCTTCTGTTGGAGAATAACCAGGTTGCCACAAACTGAAACATTTTAAACTGCAGGGATCTTTTAAGCATGACAGAAATTTGGAAAAATCATACTTAAGGAATATCTTTTTCCCTGGAAAGTAATGCAGTGGTCTCATAAACTTGTATCAGCCATGTAAGCACTGCACAGTGTTAATTAATGCTAATTGTATATTGGGACTCTAGATTCCTTTTCCTTAAACACTTTTCCTCTTGGATTGGAGAAAACACTAATTTGGTACAATCTAGCACTCTCTTTTTTCTGAGTTAATTCCTTATAATCCCACTGGATTCATGGTAATGCATAACACAAATGATCCTCTTAGCATCAAGAGAACCACTGGCACAAGAACTGTCTGAAGACAGTTTTAGGAAATGAATCTCCATCCCTCCTAATCTTTTTTTCTTCCTCTTTTATTTTCCTTTTCCTCCTTCTTCTGAAATTGACTGAATCAGAGGGAAGTATCCTTTTATATCCTCATTTGAACTTGTGCCTTTTCAACAAGACACATATTGCACCTGAGAGTTTAACTACATTTCTCATGATCTCTCTTGCCTGATCTCTCTCTCCCCCTTCAAACATGCCTGAAATCATTTGTGATTTTGCTAATTTCTACCATCTCCCTTAACAAAACTGCCCTCTTCTTTGAGCACAGAAAAAACTTCAGGAAAATCTTCCTCCAGCAACACAAGAAATTAATTTGCCCAAATGATTTTTTACAAACCATATGAAAATACCAAATAACCTTCTTTCATTTTGATTCAGATTAACTCCTGTCACTTCCTGCTCTTAGAACTTAACCATAATTTATTAACTTCTAATTTAAATATCTAGTTAATAAATAACTTGTTGATTAATTAGGCACTTTGGTTGTCATTTCTTTCATCTTCCCTATTTTTAAACCAACTGAAGAAAAAAAGGAAAAATAAATAAAAGGCATTTCAGTGTCTGGCACGGCATTTCAGAATATGTAGAAATAGCAATTTTCAAAATTTAAAACCCAAATAACCATTCTAAGTCACTCCAGCTAATAATCTATTTGCTATGATACAGTGGTTAAGTATAACATAAACCTCTGTTATAAAACATGTAAACTGGAATATCAGACGTTTTTGTCGCTTTGAATGGGTTTCAGAATTTCAAAAAAAAGAATCCAACAACGGAAATAACAGTTTTGCCTGCAGATCTTGTCAGGCTGAAAGTTCCCTATACAATGTTTATAATGGTTCTGTCACCAAAGGGCAATATAAATGTTTCTAAATTATAGAAATTCACATATAAATACTTCTTTCATTTTCATTTAAACAAACACTGTTTCACTTAATCATACCATCACTTAATAAGACCAAAGAAATTTTTGAGTATTGCTCTATTAATTTCGGTTTTTAATTTTCATTGTTATAACTTTTAAGGTTGACACTAAAATTTGTGGGTCTAAGATAAAAAATAATTTGAAAAAAGGTAATGCAAAATGTACAGAATTGTACCACACACACAAAACTTGGCCTCTGAAATTAACTCCATCTCCTCATTTCAAACATATTGATGTAGATTTTTAACATAATTTATGAATTTTCTATAACCTCACGTATTGCTTATCCCACTGGTAATTAAATGTTTATCTTTTACGAAATAATGATAATTTCAGAGACTAACTTAATCTGTGATGGATTTCCCTCATCTTTGCCACACACTTGAAGCAAACTGTCTTTATTTTTTTTTTATTGTCCCTCTAACTTTCTCCTTTCCACTGCCACATTTCCACTTTTCCTTCATTTCTGTACTAAACTAACCAGAAACAGAACACTAACAAGAATTTCTCTTTATTCAGTGCAGGGCTGCCTTAGGACACTGGGTTAAATTGTAACTTGGCAGGCAGTCAGCCAAATGTGACCAGTTTGGCAAATCAGGGGAAGCAGGGAGGATCAGAGCCCAGCATCCTTGGGGAATAAAGGCTGGGAATAAATCTTTTGCAGCTACATGTTTTTACAGAGAGAAACAAATCTGTGGGGATATGTTTGTTTAGAGTTACTCAAACATGCCTTTTGTGGTCTTCCCCAGTTCTCAGCTATTTGAAAGAAGCTCAAACTAGTAGAAAATCCTCTTTTTCTTCTGGGTCTTTAATAATTTCAGAGAATGTTTCTAACAGTCTTTTCCTCTCTTTCTTTCCTCTCCCTCTCCTGTTTCCTCTCTGCCTTTCCTCTTCTCTTTTATCCTTTTATATTATTATTTCTGAATGGCAGTAAGGACACCGAATATTCGCTGCTCAATAGTCAAACACTGTATGAACTTACGCAGAAATAAAAATGGCTATGTTAAAACACAAAGAGTAGTTCAATTAATAAACAATTAAATAAAACGCTTTTGCACTTTCAGAGTGACCAAGAACTGCAACAGAAAGGCTGTGAATTTTCAATCCCTGGAAACATCCAAAAGGCATCTGGACATGGTAATGAAAGATGGGAAAGAGGGACAGAACAAAGCAATGGTAGGTATGGTCTGGAGATTTATGTGTGTGACAGGGTTTTAGATACAGAAACTTCCATTTCATAGTAGCTAGGACTTAACAAGACAATTACTATCATCCATGACAGAGTAAACTGATGCAGTTTACTGCATGGAGATGACACCACAGTAAAAGAAAATGTGATTGTGTGACAACTCTTGTGCCTTTTGAATTAATATGGTGGTGCTGTGAACAACAACAACCATTCATAGCTGACTCACTTGGACAAGAGGACAAGGGGCTTTGCCAGTGCTGGGGAAGCTGGCAGGCCTGGTGATGCTCTCTGGGATCTGCATCCTCCTTGTTGATTTCATAAACTTTGTCCCAGGCAAATGAAAACACCAAGTTAATTATTAATTAAGAAGAGACTTGGAATCTGTTTTACACATGGTATAATTACAAGTACATTAACGATAATTTGGCTTCAAAATTATGCCAGACTTAGGAAGAGCCTGAGATTTAGCAGCTTACTACTGTGCAAGCCAAGACATACCAAAATCTATCTCTATCTCTGTATCTCTATCATCTCTGTCATCTCTATCTCTCTCTATATCTATATCTAATCTCTGTCTCTCTTTATATCCTGGTATCCTGAGGTGCATCGGGTGGAGTGTGGGCAGCAGGTGAGGGAGGGGATCCTGCCCCTCTGCCCTGCCCAGCTGAGGCACCTCTGCAGTGCTGGGGCCAGTCCTGGGCTCCTCAGGACAGGAGAGACCAGCAGCTGCTGGACAGGGTCCAGGCGAGGCCACAGAGAGGATTTGGGCTCTGGAGCAGCTCTGGGATGAGCAGAGACTGCGGGAGCTGGGCCTGGCCAGGCCGGAGAAGGGAAGGCTGAGAGGGGATCCCATCAATCCATACAAACACCTCCGAGGGTGCCAGAGGATGGTGCCAGGCTCTGTTCCGTGCTGCCAGGGACAGGGTGGGGAGCAGTGGCCATAAAATAAACCACACCAAGCTCCAGCCCAGCAGGAGGAAGAGCTGCTGTCCATGGAGGGGCAGAGGCCTGGAACAGCTGCCCAGGGAGGGCCTGGAGTGTCCCTCTCTGGAGATATCCCAAGGCCAGCTGGACACGTTCCTGTGCCACTGCTCCAGGGGACCCTGCCTGTTATTCTGAAGTTTAGTGATGCCATTGCTTTCATTTTCACTGCAGCTTTCCCATCATATTGTACACAAAACAAAACATTATTCACTAAGAAACTCCTCCCTAACTTTATTAATTTATGTTAACACTCCAGTGCTTTAACTAGTAAGAATAATTATGTGCTTCTGGTTTGTAAGGGAACTAGGGGGTGACACATACTTGGAGGTGAAGGATCAGCAGGAGTGCAGCATCAATTACGGTCACTCAAATACTGCTTGTGGACCAGCCTTGTGCTCCAGCTCCTCTAAGGTGCCACTCCTGAACTAAAAACATTGCAAGACCCAGGCCCAGTCTTGTGCAAATTGAAATTTCTCCTCCACTTGATGCTAAGTTGTTGTGCTTTGGATAAACAGTATTTCAGATGCTACGACTATTTGGCAGATTTTAAATAAGCTTTGTGTCCTTGCTGTGTGAAACTTCTCCTTCACTGCAGGGTAAAATCAGAAATTTGGATTAAAAAGCAGCAGAATAAAACGAATGTGTACATGTATCTGGTGCTCTCATCAGAGATAATAGGCATAAATGGTCCATTTCTGCCAGGCAGATTATTTTTTCATTTGGGCTCAGTGTAATCCCATGGGTGGGTATCCCTGTGGCACCAGCTCTAGCTAAAAGGCTTCTCTCATCCTGCTTTGCTATTACATTAAGCTCATTTTAAAATCATTTTGAGGGGTTATGCTGGTTTCTCCTCGTCCTTTTAACTGAATTCTGTGCCTTCAAACACATCAGTCTTCACATGAATACACACTGATTTTAAAAGAAAATTTATTCTTCTGTCTTTGGCTAGGATTAAGTTCTTTGGTTTTGATGGTTTTTTTTCACAGAAACAGGTCTTGTTTGGAAGTGTTATTTTTTAACCATGCTGGTGTCAGCTGCCCTAAGTAAAATACACATATGTTCCTTGTGAGCTGTTGCTTCTTCCATGGCTGTCTAGACTTCCCAGAAACAAAGTTAACAGTTTCTGCAGGCAAAACATACCTTTTTTCATAATGAAAAACTTTATCATCCTGTCTCCTTTCAGAGCAGGCATTTTTGGCACACACTATTTCTATACTACGGTACAATATTTGGAGCACTCGGTGGCATAAAAAAGTTTTATTTATTCAAATGGGACTCCTGTTTGACATCTAATTATGACTGTTTATCTGCCAAGGCTATTCCAGCTCTTGCAGCACCCACAGTGCCAGGCAGACATGTGTTAAAGGCTTCTATTTCATGTCTAGTATGAACAAGGTGTACCTGCCACAGGCTCTCTCTATATGAGAATGCTCTAAAATTAGAATGTGAAGCTGTACTGCTCTGTTCTCTCACACAGAAGTACAAAATACATTTAGAAAACTAATCTTCAGAAGCGTTCGACTGGGTCACTCTTATTCTCTCCCCCTTATGCTCCTCGGATTTATCTCACTACGTCTGTCTCAGAAAGTTTATATTCACTCTTCAGTACTTACAACTCTTTGGTGTAATTGTTGTTCCAGCTGTGAACCATGATTAGGATCCAAAGGAGGACCACAAAGATGGTCAGAGGGATGGAGCAGCTGGGGTGGGAGAAAGACTGCGAGAGCTGAGCTTGTTCAGCCTGCAGAGGAGAAGCTCTGGGCTGACCTCACTGGGGCCTTGCAGGGCCTGAAGGAGCTGCAGGAAACCTGGAGAGAGACAATTGCCAAGGGCTGGAGGGACAGGACACAGGGAATGGCTTCCCAGTGCCAGGGGGCAGGGCTGGATGGGAGATTGGGCAGGAATTGTTCCCTGGCAGGGTGGGCAGGCCCTGGCACAGGGTGCCCAGAGCAGCTGGGACTGCCCCTGGATCCCTGGCAGTGTCCAAGGCCAGGCTGGACACTGGGGCTTGGAGCAGCCTGGGACAGTGGGAGGTGTCCCTGCCCATGGCAGGGGGTGGCACTGGATGGGCTTTAAGGTCTCTCCAAACCCAAACCATTCTGTGATTCTAACCTTCTTATATTACAAACCACAGTCCATTTGTCCTAAGACTTCTTTGTTGTAGTTCACAAAATCTTTGTGTCCTTTCAATGTTTTTTTTTTTAAAAGCTCATAAGTGACAAAATTATTTCATTAATTACTAACATCATGTTTTTACAGTTTCACAATGGCTCCCGTCATAGATTCAGATCACTCCAATCTGCCATCTTCAATACAAGTAGAGGAAACAGCAGAGTTTTTATCAAGAATTTTTATCAGAATCATCTGACGCAAGTGTTTTTCTTTTAGTGGTGGCTCATGTGTGTAACGACCATGGAAGTATGATGGCGATGGCTGCGACTGACAGCTCCAGCTCTGGGGGAAATTTCCACGGGCAAAAGCTACAAATCTCAGTTGTTTCCCTCAGTACCTCTGAGAGCAGAGATCCAGATTAGTGTCAATATTTTGATTGTCACTGGAACTGGAGAATAAGAATGTCTGCACAGATCTCTTCAAAGCATTTTTAGTACTGTGGGTTTTAATTAGAAAACAAGTATTTGCCTCAAAGCAGGAGTTGTCATCAGAGATCCCATGTAGCTTTCAAGCCCATGAGTAGTAATCTTCTTTGAATATCTTTAAGACTAAAAACCTTTCTAATTAAACTCTTAAAGCCTCTTATCTCTGTGGCCTGGTTGACGCTGCAGTGGAATATATCATTCCCAACAACAATGAGTAAAATTGTAATTCCCTGCGTAATACCAATCAAGTTGATTGTAGAACATTATGTTCATTAGGAAGTAATAGATTTTTTTTTTACATGTTTGATCAAAGCAGCTGGCATTTAATCCAGGCTGAGAAGCAGAATACTATTTCATATTACTTATTCCTTAATTCATGGCCAGGTCTGCAATTTACTGAAAAACCAATGGATCAACTTTATGGGACACATCTAATATATAGATTATCTATATAATAAAATATATATGTACACACTGGTCAGCAGACAAACTTAGCACAATGGGGAGCAAAAATAACTTTCATAATAATGTATTTTCGCATTTAAAAAAATGCAGGTGAGACGTGAGTATGAATTCCGAGAGAGAAGAAATTAGTCTTCTTTTATGTTTTGTCCTGTGCAGGGGCAGGAGTTGGACTTGATGATCCTTGTGGGCCCCTTCCACCTCTGGAAACTCCATGATTCAAGCTTATTTTTAACAGTGCTGAAACAGTTGTGAGGTAAAATGCACCTGATCAGCCTTGTAGTAACACCCACATGCTTCCACTGCAACAAATGTTGTGGAATAGATTGCCTAATGTAGTAAAATCAACCGTAAGTAATTTGCAGTGTAGATGTTCCCTATATGAATTGTAAATAAATGAGAGAGTGTCTGAGTAAATGACTCTTAAATTTCTGTAAATGTCAAAAATATTTATTATTTGTTATTTCCTTAATAATTTCCAAATAATCTCTTCCCAGTTTTGCTTACTTTAGTTTTGATTGTCATTGTTTGTTGGGTTTTTTCCCCTGTATGTTGTGCTTGATCCTTTCAGTTTTTCTGTTTCATCGTGTTTTCATTTTCTGTATTGCTTTCTGAATAATTCTGGGTTTATTTGAACAAATAAACAAAGACTGACTGTCTAAATCTGATTTAAATTTTCCACCAAGAAGTTAAGTTGTACAGCTGTAGGCAGACTTGCATGCTAATTTGTCTTGGTATTTATTTTCTGCTCTTATAGCAGTGCTGTAGTTTTTTGGAGAAAGCTTTCATGGGAAATTGGAATTTGATCTCACTCTTCCATCTGCCTGTATTGCTGATAGAAAGAGTTCAATTGGATGAAATCCTATAGAATTCTGCTATAATTAGTATAAATTTTTGATAGAACTTACATATTAATTGAATTTTTTTCACCTATTATATAGCAATAATTTAATTTTATCTGGGGTTTGTTGTTGTTGTTGTTGGGGTTTTTTTAAGTTGTTTGTGTTGTGTTGGGTTGGGTTTTTTTCCTGTTTTGGGGGATTTTTTTGTTCTATCTGCCCTTTGCCATCTTCATGTTGTGAAAAATTCCATCTTCCTCTTGTTTTCCTCAGAATTTTCTTAAGGCAAAGTTAAAGTCTGATGTTTCCAGACTGACTTTACTTAATGGAAACAAAAGGGATGAAAACAAGTAGATAAGAAATTCTGTTTACCTTTCCAGATCCAAGACTATGTTTAAATTAAAACTACTGAACATAGTGAGGCTAAAACTATTAAATGTAGTGGTAGTGGGAGAAAAAGGAATTTAAAAAAATAAGGTAATAGTAAGAGATACTAATGAAAATAATATTGAATTGTATTACTTTTAAGAGAGATTAATCTGTACATTTTATTGCTTGTTAGATTCCAGGTGGCTGAAAATTCTGACCTTTTCCTTTCTGAGACTTATCAGAAAATAAAGTCTGTAAATCTTTCTGGCTCCTTCTGCCACTCCAACACACAAACACACAGAAACAGACACAAAAGGAAAGAATTTTTTAAAAGTAGATTTTATACATATCTCTCATGTCTGGGTGTATTAAATTCTTGCTTACAGCAGGCATTAAATAATGACATAAAAACATGAATTATTTAAAATCATGTTGTGCATGGTCTGTTATGACAACTTTTCATCTGAAAAGTGTTTAAACCAGAAATACTTTTCAATTAGCCATTTGGGTGCAGAATGACATTTTAGATCAGGGTCCACAGAGGTGGCAAAGCAATTTGCTCTCACTGTCAAAGAAGTTATCACAATGCTTTATAAAGCAACCACAGGTAATGGCAGTGTATCCATGAGCAAAATTGTTTTGTGAGTGGTGTTGGCTGCTTAGCATGAAGATCCTGGGCAGCTGCTGTCGTTTCCTCTGTGCAGGATCTCTAAGTCAACTGACTGCATTTCTTTTAATATGATATTCTTATCAGTACTAGCAAAAAGAAGTATTATCACAGTGGGATAAGCCTTAATGCAGGTGCAAAGTACTAGGTTCAACTGGAAGGAATTGGAAAGCTGTTAGGAAATACCAATTTCCACTTTCCCCATCACCTTTCCTTCTTTTCTCCAGAGTGGCTGACCATCAATATATTCCTAACATTAGAATCACAGAATCATTTAGATTGGAAAAGACCTCCAAAACCAACCTGTGACTGAACCCCACCCTGTCCCCAGCCCAGAGCACCGAGTGCCACCTCCAGCCCTGCCTCGGACACCTCCAGGGATGGGCACTCCAAAGCTCCCTGGGCAGCCCCTGCCAAGGCCTGAGCACCCTTTCCATGGGGAAATTCCTGCTGCTGTCCACCCTGAGCCTGCCCTGGCCCAGCCTGAGGCCGTTCCCTCTCCTCCTGTCCCTGTTCCCTGCCAGCAGAGCCCGACCCCCCCGGCTGCCCCCTCCTGTCAGGGACTTGTGCAGAGCCACAAGGTCCCCCCTGAGCCTCCTTTGCTCCAGCCTGAGCCCCTTTCCCAGCTCCCTCAGCTGCTCCTCACAGGACTCACTTTCAAATTCTTGGGGTTTTTTGTTTTGTTTTTTTTTTTTGGTGGTGTCTGAAGATAGCTTCTCTAAAACAATTTGGGCACATATGCTGCCCAGGAATGTAAAAAGACTTATTCCAAACTCATCTTGGCTGTGTGGATGCAGAAACCAGAAGTTTCTACCCAGTTCCACCCACAGGTAAATCTCCCAGCTTCGTTAACAACAGGAGGAGTGAAGAGCACCGCTGGGATTTGCTGTTCAACACTCACGTTGTGTTTTACCCCGTGTCATTCCACATTTTTTCCAATGCTAACTGTATCTTTAGCAAAGATGGGACTCAGGGAGGTTTACTTTCTAGGTGCAGGGAAAGACAATTAAGAAAGACAGAAAAATAAAACTTCATACCATTCCTTGATTACACATCATGCCAATAAATAGCATTCACATTCCCAAGGGAATGTGAAATGAATTGGATAAGGCACCTTAAGAATAACTATTGTTGAATTTCAGAATTCGCTGCATCTGTTCAGCAGGTGTGGTGCAGTTTATCCAGATGCTGAAAATGCCCACACTGTTACATATTAAAGACCTTCCTCCCTTCCCAAGGTACTGATTGTTTCGGTCAAAATGTCATTTAAAAGAAAGCAGCATCTGTTTTCCTCTCAAATTCAGATGCTTTCTTTGTTTGGAGGCTTTTTTAGGTTTTCTTTTTCATTATTCATTTTCCTCAGTCTTATGTAAATAGTTCAGAATTGTAAGGTGACCAACATAGTAGTTTTGACAACCTGGACAATTTAATAGTAAAAGTGAGGCAGCCTAAATCCAAAACTGTCTTCCAAATACTTCCCAAAACACAAAGGACGCAGCTATTGCAGTACGTTCCTTAAATGTGCATAATGAAAACCAGAAACTCTTTGTTCTCCTCATCTTTTCTGTGGCTCTTTTAATTTCCAGCTGTGCTTTTTGTGTCTGAGCAATGATGACCACTGCTTGAAATTTCTTTCACGGCTTGAAAACTCACCATGATAAACAATATGTATTATTTTCATCGTGTCCATTCTTTAGGAGACTGTACAGCCCATTGGTAATAAAACTAAATTGCATTTCATTATTGAAACGACTCGTACAATGCACAGCATAATAAAATGTCTTGTTCTCTATAGAAATTTAATCAAATACAGCCTTCTGCCTGTGGTTTCTATTTGTTTTGAAAATAAAATATGTTGTAGGTTCCTTGTTTCTAATTATTTCTCTGTTTTCTCTTTTTTCCCCCCTCTGTCTATAGTATGCTTCTTTATTTTGGTTTTAAAAACACATTTTTGCATAACACATTCCCAGACGTAAGACAATAAAAATTAAGAAGATCTGTATGGATGAGTATAACTTTCTTAAAACTGTTTGAAATTCCATTTTAGGTTAACTTTGACACTAGAGTTTACGTTGGATGAAAGGATAAAATCAGGAAGATGCTGAATTGGTGTATTTAAGCTATTCTACTTAGATTTTATTGATGTTTTAGTTGAAAAATAAAGACTTTTGGAAAAGCCAGAGTCTGAGATAGGGATGATCTTTTTAATAAAAGTGTTTTTTATTTTCAACTAATATTTATGCTATTACAGAAAGAGATAATTTAATTCATAATTTTTACTACATTTTTTTTTCAGAGTAAGTAGGTTTAGCTTTTTCATTTTTGCTTGAATAAAATGTATAATCTTCAACCTGAGCAGAAAATAAATTATATGATAAGACTTATCTTGTTATGGGGACAGGAGACAATGCAGACTGAATTTTATTTCACAGCCTATATGGTGGGTCTTTCATACAGCTTCAGTAACAATCCAACTTCCTAAAGTAATTCCTGCAATATTTTTAGGTAAATGTCTGAGAATAGCTGAAAAAGGTACTTACATGAACTGAAATATTAACAAGGTAATACAAAAAAAGAAAGGTATGCTTCCTAGATTCCTGTTTGTATTCCATGGAGTAAATTTCATCTTTAAAATGACAGAGAAAGGGAATTTCAAATTAAAACCTTTGGAGATGATGATGATGATGATGATGATGATGATGATGAGTACCAAAATCTTTAATTTTCTTAATAGAAATATCTTTATTCGTCAAAGACAATGTTGATTAAAATGAAATTCAGAATGGTGTTGATAAAAGTACTTCCAAACTCTCTTTATTTACTCAAACATTAGTTTGTGATTGCTGTTATAAGAAAATAATTTTTATTCTAAAAATCCATTTAAATCTTAGTAAACTCTGCTGGAAATACATTCACAAGTTAGGTATGCTGTCAAACAGAAAAAAATCCTGAATTGTTGTACCTCTCATTCTTGAATTTCTGTTCCCCTGCTAAAGTTTTTTGGTTTCTTTTTCTGGGTTGGGATCTGTAATCAGACAACTTCTAGGAATCAGATGAATGAGTGCAAAAGCAGAGCTGTAGAAAACACCATCAGATACCTGGGTCCACCTTTCCTGCTGCTCCCCACTCCTGCTGCACACCACTGGAGCTAGCCTGGACAGTGGTCAGTAGCGGTCACTGCAACACTTTCCATTTCTTGAGCCTAAAATATCTGCCTTAGAATAAGAAACATGGTCTTAAAAATCTGAATATTCCAGGGAGAGAAAGCAGGAGGTGTCAATATAACACTGAATAACAAGGTCTTGTAGCGGTGTGTTTTATAAGCAGCTCTGTAGCTCATAATATTTTATGTTGAAGAGGAAAAATTAAAAATAAGGTGTAAGGGAGACTGTAAGGTGATTTAAGCATTGTAAGGTAAATATTTAATTTCCCCGTATTTATAAAATATTCTCTTTTTATACATTCAGGGGTTATGAACAATCTGTCTTTATAATATAAGTACACAACTTGCTTTTGTTGTGGTTTTTTCTTGGTGAAAACTTGTACAGAATAAATCTAACATTTCTGTTCCCTTTGAATGTCTTAACACCATCCTGGTACAGTGGTAGCCCTCCAAAAAAACGAGACAAATCAACCCTTCTGTTCTGGCCCCTCTAACTGATCTGTCACATTTCAGGAAAAAATTCTGATCCTTTAAATTGGCCATGCAACCATTCTCCTTCTGTATTACTATGGGTTGTGGGGTGTTCGGTATGGTTTGGTTTAGTTTGGTGTGGTTTGGTGTGGTTTTGGAGGGTGTTGGTTTGGGGCTGGGGTTTTTTTGGTTGTGGGTTTTTTGATTGGTTGGTTAGTTTTTTAGTTTGTTTTTGTCTTTGTGGGGTTTTGGGTTTGTTTTTTTTTTCTTTTGTTTTCATTTTTGGATGTTTTTGTTTGGTTTTTCATTTGGTTTTGGTTTGGGTTTTTTTGGCTTTTTGTTTGTTGGTTTGCTGGTTTGGGGTTTTGTTTTTGTTTGTTTGGGGGTTTGGTTTTTGGTTTTATTATTGTTTTTTCTGGTTTGGTTTGATTTTGGTTGTATTGGTATGGGACCATCAACCAATTTTTACAGAAATGTGTAGAACTGGTTTTGCTCAGAGACACTTGATGTGACTCCCCTGGTAACATCAGTTACTACCCAACCAACTCTTAAACCGTTTAATGAACAACTTTTTTTGTTGTTGTTCAGTTAAATGAAAAGTCAGAGAAACACATCATGAAGAACTAAGCTAATTCCCTTGGGAAAAGGGAAATCCCTTGTGAATATACTTCATCAACACCCAAATTGTTTTAATTCTTTCAAAAAGAAAACAAAATACTTTTGAACATATAAGACTGATTTACACTTCTTGTACTTTCAGTCTCTTAGATAGGGCCAGTTTCTTTCTTACCTCAAGATCAATTTTCCAAGGCTCTTGTTTTCCGAAATATTTTAGTCTTGGCATATCCATCTCTGTTGAAATGAGTTGCAGTTGGTCACTTTCCAAAGTCAGAGATACAAAATATTCCCCCACAAAATTTAGTCACCTTTCTCATTTCACAGGTAAAAGGAAATAATAGGTATTTTTTCCACATATTTTTGGTTTAATTTTTAACAAGCTTATAAAACTACCTAATGGTATTCATTCATATTTGATGTTGATAGTTTTGACATTTTAAACTTGAGAGTTGATGAAATACGCTGAGTTGTAGCTTAGCTTAATTGTTAATAAATGGATAGTTTTCTTTTTTGTATGCAATTTTTTTCTTTCTGCTCTCAAATGTCCTTTTTCAGCCCAAATTACTTTGAATTTTATTCTGAAAAATGGTTTTTGAAGCAAGAAGTATGATGTCTCTGAGTGTATCCCATTGCTATTAGCATATTTCTCCTGTCGTGCTCCTTAATTTTTCAGTTTCACATAAATATATTATTTGTTGGTGCCATATTCTGCTTGTAAAAAGTAAATGTCTCATCATCAGTGCTCTGGCAATGGCTTATTTTAAGTGAACGTTTACTGTTTCTTTATTGTTCAGAAAGAGTTTTTATAGCCTATAATGCAGTGTTAAATATTATCCTCACTAAATAAGTACCCAAAATAAAAGTCCCATTTTAATAAGGACCTACGGCTTAGATTTCACTCCTTTTTGTGAGTAATCCAAGAAGAAATATCAGACTTTGAAATAATCACTGCTGATACCCGAAGTTTTGGGTTGGGATGTTTTATGGGGCCTTGATGGCCACAGCAACCTATTTCAAGACTAATGAGAAAAATGAACTTTTTCTTCACTCTACACACAAAGAATTGTAAGAAATTTTTACTAGTAGTATATGTCTAAAATCTGCTATCTAATGAAGAATAAAGAAGCAAGGACAAATTATGTGACGTGTTTTCACAAGCGGCATACAACCTACACATTCCTGTGACAGAGGTGCCTAAGCCCATCACACTGATGCATCGTGCTCTGTGTTGTGTGGTAAATTAATGTCTAGGCTCTTATTTCACTGTTTCTGTATGAAAAGTAGCTTTTCCTTCATGACCAGGTGGTTTTGATCATAGAACCCCAGAATCCCAGAAAGATTTGGGTTGGAAGAGGCTTTGAATCTTATCTAGTTCCACCCCCTGCCATGGCAGGGACACCTCCCACTGTCCCAGGCTGCTCCAAGCCCCAATGTCCAGCCTGGCCTTGGACACTGCCAGGGATCCAGGGGCAGCCCCAGCTGCTCTGGGCACCCTGTGCCAGGGCCTGCCCACCCTGCCAGGGAACAATTCCTGCCCAAGATCCCATCCAGCCCTGCCCCCTGGCACTGGGAAGCCATTCCCTGTGTCCTGTCCCTCCAGCCCTTGGCAATTGTCTCTCTCCAGGTTTCCTGCAGCTCCTTCAGGCCCTGCAAGGCCCCAGTGAGGTCAGCCCAGAGCTTCTCCTCTGCAGGCTGAACAAGCCCAGCTCTGGCAGCCTTTCCTCCCAGCAGAGCTGCTCCATCCCTCTGCTCATCCTGGTGCCTGCCCTGGCCTGGCTGCAGCAGCTCCAGCTCCTTCCTGAGCTGGGCCCAGGGCTGGGGCAGCTCTGCAGGTGGGGGCTCAGCTGAGGGGGCAGAGGGGCAGAATCCCCCCTGCCCTGCTGCCCACGCTGGGGCCCAGCCCAGCTCAGGGGGTTTGGGGTCCCAGCACAGGGGGTTTGGGGTCCCAGCTCTCCCCCACAGCACCCCCAGGGCTTCTGTAACTCAAATGACAATGGGCCAGAGTGATAGAATTTATTCAAAATAATTAAATAATAGGCACATTAATAAATGACATTAGAGGAAAATAGATCTGCCTTGTAAAAAAGAAATTCCTTGCAGATGTGCTGAATTTCTTCAAATGGGCCAGTGTACACAGGAGATCACACAGGTCATAGACACAGACAGAATTCCAGCTTTCAAGAGGAGAAATGAAGTTTTTTATGAAGTCGAAAGGAAACATGACTAACTTTCAGACTGGAGAGAAGGTAACTGCAGAGATCTGAAGAGGAACCTAGGGTGGGAAAACAACCGTAATGTTTTGGACAAAACTATGCATGTAAACTAAATATCTCTATTCAAGAAAGAGATTTTGGCTTTGCAGTAGGCAGATCTGTGAGAGTATCAGGTCATCAACATTTAAGGGAAGAAACAAAATGATAAGAACTGTTGCAGAAATACAGAGAACATCTAGATGTGTCTAGCTAGAACTGCAGAAATTCACAAAGTTATTTTTATGTGTGTCTGGAAACTGCAGATTAAAAGACAGACAGTGGACTGAGCCTGATGTACCCTCCGTCAATATTTATAATTTTATCTTCTTTTTCAGTCTTCCTCCAAAATAAGAGCTGAAGTATTTTAAGGAATTAGTTACTTCTCAGTGAACTGTCTGGACTTTTGTGCTACCAGTATGTATAAATTTGTGGGGTTGGTTTGTCGGAGGTTTTCTTAAATAGCGTGGTGTCATGCTGTTTGTGCTTCTAGAAACAACATTTGCATCAGGCCAACTGCTCATGAAGAATTCAAAGCGCTTATTGAGGTAGGGGAATATCTGTGTTGCAGAGCAGGAAAACAAAATGCTGAGAAAAAACCCAAAAACGTGCTGGTAAATCTCCGTGGTACTACCAAACAGCTGCTCTTTTGTGCCTCTTACCAGCATCACTCTGACAATGTGCTGGCTTCAATTGGTTCAAAGGGTTCTTTTCTCATAATTTGATTTTGAAGCCCACTAATGAGCATTTCTGTTGCTTGTTTGCTGTGAGAGTATCTCTAATGCACAGCCTTGACATATTTTGACCTTGAAAGATCCTGAGAGGATGCAGGAAGGGACCACTTATATAAGCTGATTACTATTAGTAAAGTCAGCATTTAAGGATCATTTATAATCACATTTGGAGGGGATGCTCATATAGCTATTGGCAGAATCTGCTTTTAATTCGGTGCTGATGTGCTTCAAATGGAGATGTTGTCACACTCCAAGGGAAAAAAAAAAATCCACATCATCTGAGCAGATATTGGTAATTCATGATGAAGCCGGCATTTTGAAGTGCAGGCAAGATATAAGGCTTCATGGGAGCAATTCTTCAGGGGAGTTCAGATGTTGTGAACTCTGGATAAATAAATTAGTCAGGAAATGGCTTGGAGTAAGCTCAGTTCAACTTGAAAAAATAATTCATGCTTTGTATGAAATTCTATTCCCACTTGAAATTAGAACAGAGTTGACTCTCCTTCCAGAGATTTTGTTCATTTGATTTGGTTGTAGTGTGATGGAATAAAATGAAAGTACAGAGATTCATAACTTTACAGCTCTTCATTTTTGTTAAGAAAAAAAAAAAGGCATCATATTGGCATCTCTTATATGTGTTATTTTACTCCAGAAAACACTAGCAAAACAAACCTAAAGGCAATTATTTCTTGCATCTTATTATGTCTTATTAAGGTAATTATGTATTTATGTTTTAGTTTTCCTGAAATGGAGCACCAATAAACAATTAATAGATGATGCTAATCTCTAGTAACAGATTCATATTTGTGAATGGCTGACAAGATGACAGATAAATCTTCTATCCACTCAAATGCTTGAGACATTTTTTGGTCAATTTTATAAGTTAAGAGTAAATTCCTTGTCCTCTTCTAAGTCATGTGCAGCTGCTTAAGTTTATATTGTTTAGTTTCTATATTATTTTGGCTTTTATACGCTTATTTTTGTTTCAGAAATCATATTGTGCATCCTGAAGAAACAATATGTTTATCATTGTACCTCCCGGGCTGAATTTCCTTTAATATGTTAAAAGCTGCATTTTGTGAACCCTCTCTCTGTTAGTTGTTATTTGCAAACTAAACATATTAGCTTCTAAAACTACTTCTTATTAGAAATTACGTGGCGCTTTATATTTTTGTGATATGTGAGAGGGACCAATACATATGCCTCAAAATACATCAAAAATGAGGAGAAGAAAATTCCTAATAAAAAACTCTGTTGCCCTGTCCCCAGAGAAAGCCTCCATGGTTGGACTGCGAGCACCTCCTCCCCCACACGCTGTCCCTCACACGCTGTCCCCACACGCTGTCCCCCACACCCTGTCCCCACACGCTGCCCCCACACGCTGTCCCCTGTCCCCCACACCCTGTCCCCACACGCTGTCCCCCACACGCTGTCCCCCACACGCTGCCCCCCACACGCTGCCCCCCACACGCTGTCCCCCACACGCTGCCCCCCACACGCTTGCCGGTGAAGGCGAGTACCCGGATGCCCGCGAAAAATGGGCCCACGAAGCCGAGTCGGGGCAGGAGTTTGGGGGCACACAAAAGCAGCTAGCTGCAACACCGCGAGGTTTTTGGCTTTTCCATCTCTTTGCTTTGGGTTGCTTGCAGGGTCAGCCTGGCCCCTTCTGCTCCCGCCTTGGCGCCCTCTCCCCTGTGGCCCTGCTTTCCCTGCCCGTGCCTGCTTCGCCCTGCTGTGCCGGGAACCAGCCTGTCGCCCCGAGGATCTCGTGCCCGCAACCTGCAGCGGCCGCCGCCTGCAGCTCGCCGTGACCGCTGCCGCCACCGCCTTCCCCGCGCTGCCCTCTGTAACCAGCCCGAAGCACATCCCCGCGGCGCCCGGCCCGCAGCCGCCGCCGCCCGACGCTGAGGCACCGCAGCTGCCCCGGGAGCGCTCCGGCAGCCACAGCAGCTGCTCCCGCCGACGGACGGGACTCGCAGCCCGCCGCTCTTTGAAAGCCGCGCCCGGCCGCCGCTGGAGCCACGCGAACGCTCCGCCTGCTGCACCGATGCTGACACAAAGCCGGGGCTCTGTGGCAGCGCTGTCCCCTGTCTCTGTTTCCTTCCCCCTCTC
>NW_024581067.1:547907-554687 GCF_017639235.1 Corvus kubaryi | reverse complement strand
TTAATAAGAACACTTAGGTTTTTTTGTTTGTTCATCCTTGGTTGTTTTTTTGTTTTGTTTTGTTTTGGTTTTTTTTTAAATTTTATTTCAATAAACGGTTTTCAGCTATAACATTGCCGTGTTAGTGCTTGATATTTCGTCAGAAAAATCTGTCAAAAGAATCCTTCCCGGCTCCCCCTTTTATAGAGGAACGGGACAATATGTTGCTTCTCTTAAGTCTTTGATAATATTTTTATTATTTTTACTTATTTTTAACCGTGGGAATTTTGTTGTGATCTTCACACCACGTGGATTTTCAACACTGGGAGTGTACTAATAGATTATATTGAAGTATTTTTTTATAATTTACTTGTATACTTTTAACTTCTACATTAAGTAAATTAATCGAACAGTTACATTAATATTTTCTCAAGACAGCTAGTTTTTATTTTCTGTATTTATTCAGAGACTATTATTTATTTGTTTTGGCACTCTGTTTCCTCACCAGAGTGAACTTTCAAACAGCACAGGAACAGGAAAATTCAGAAAGTACTGCAGGGGTAATCATAAATACCTTATTATTTATTAGGGAAAAGAGTTTTTGCCTCTTTTTTTGGTCTCATCACATTCAGAAGAGAAAATCTGTGATATTCAAAACCTGTTTACATTAACAGATTGGAGGGAGGAGAACGGATGGGGCAGTGATAATTGAGAACAGGCCTTTATGAGATAAAAACTGTTATAAAATTTCATCTATATGGATAAACTATTACTGGATTATTGCCTGATATAATTTAATAAATCTGTTGCCTGCTCTGATGATACTTCTGTCATATTATTTCTTCTTCTGGTGCCCAGGAAAATGTGGCCAATACGTAATATCAAACAGAAGTACAGTAAACAGAACCTTAAAAATTTAAAAGCTTAATTTCTTTATATTCAGTTTTTAAATTTAATTTTAATTTAATTTAATTTAATTGTAATTTAAATTTAAAAAACAAGAAGAAGTAATGTCAAGTGTTTGGCATAAAATATATGAGAAAATCGAGGATGTGATTTGAAGGAACATCTTCCTGTATGTTTTCCAGATTTCATTAGGTCTTGAAATGAATCTTTATTTCTGCTTCAGCATTTAAGTGGGCAGAGACTTCATCTGTTCAACTGAAATTACAACTGCTCCAAGTCTAAATGGTAATTTTCGTGAGAACATGTACATCTTTTTAATTAATGTGGAATCTCTTACTACTTTATAAACACATTATTTTAAGGCATATTAGTCACGTCCTTTACTGCTTTGGAGGGAATAACTTAATTTTGCTCCATTTTTTTCTAAAACACCTCATTCTCCTAGGTTGATATTTATGCCTTGGGAACCACCATCATTGTGTCCCTCTGCTGAAAAGCGCAGCTGCAGGTCAGCACTCACAACTGTCTTACTCTCCAGGATGCTTTGTGAATTCTTAATTTTTTTTAAGACTTAAAACAATGGAATGTTTTTGATTTTTAAAGCAAAACCTAAGAGCAGAGCAATCAAAGTTTCCCTACACACGCAGTGATTCCAATTCATCTGCACATACACACGTGGATGAGAAAACACGTAAAACACATGTGGGACAGTGTAGGAAACAGACAGAAAATGGTGCTTTGTGCCTCTCTGTGCTCAAATCTGTTGGGTTTAATGCTCAGCTGTACCAATACATGGGAAGAAATCCAAAGCAGTAAGCCCCGAATGGGAAAAATAAATCAAAAGTTTTTTCCTCTCTTGTATTTCAGGAAATAGGTACTATGGGAACATTAACTTCCAGCTGTTCGACACTTGAATGTTTGAATCTTGAAGTGTGCATAAGGTGTCACCCAACCAACTTGTTCTCATGCTTTGGAAAAAAGATGTCAATGACGATTTATATGAATAAACAGATCTGTTACCAGGAGCTTCCCAATATGCCTTTGAAATGACTTGGAAGCTGCTCACAATGTTCCCCTGGGAAAGTCCATTCTCCTTTGCAGATCATTCTTTACGATACAAATATGTATATTTTTTTAGAAATATAACATATTAAAACTGTCTTTTGCTCCTCAGGTGAGTAGTAAACAAGGCTAACCTGCTTCAAATATACGGTTAAAGAACCAATATACGAGGCCATCTCTGTGAAAATTTCTATCCAAAAAGCCATCATGATAATAGAAGTAATGAGCATCCCAGACAAAATTATTACTTTTTTTTCTCTCTCCCAGTACATTAGAATTTGATGATTTTTTTTTTCAGTTTCACAGCAATGAACTGCAGCATAGAACGGGCTCTTTTCAGAAAACTTTCTTAAAACAAGACCAGTACTAAGTACAATGTAGCCATCTTTCAAATTTTTATTGACTTGTAGATCAACAATCTATACATCTAATGAAGGTTTGTTGCCCATGTAAATATTTAAAACTGAAAACTTTGAAACCTTTCAGCAGGGAGAATGCTGGTTTTTTTACATCCTGCAAAAGTGGTGAATTTAAAGCTGAAACCTTCCCTTCTCATTCTCTTGTAGACAGATATGCACACACATTGCTATACTTGGAGGAAATTCAACTTCACTAGCAAAAAGAGGTTTATTTTACCAAATAGTTGTGCAATAGGAGAAGATCTGTGGATAGAAATAGTTGGTGCTGACACGTGCATTTGTGATGAGAAGGTTTATTTCAGCTCTTACTGCTCCTGTGTACTGAATGCCCATAAGTGACTGGAAAAGCACAATTTCAGTCAGAAAGGACTTAAGTTATCTGTTCTGAGATTACCCCCTGATATAATCTAGAGCACAGAAAGCAGATATGTTAAAAAGATTGATGCTGATTTACCCTAAAATACTAAAGGGTACGAAATCATCAGATGTCATCATGAAAATCACCAAGTTCATCTTTCTTTTTGAAAAATTTAGAGAGTGTTACATTCAAGTCTGTTATTTTCACATAGCCATGAAATCACTATAGAAAGAAGAGTGCACAGAAAGATCTTTTCAAATTCTGCTGGGTTTTTTTCTTTTTCTCCTGAGATAATCTAGAGCTTTATTATTGGAATGGGTGACTTCTCACTTTTTATTGTCTTCAGTACTCATTCACTGTACCCCAGTAAAAAGAAGAAGATTTTGTCTGAGACTTGCAATTTTATAGTGTTCAGGGCAGGTCAAAAAAAGTAGAATATTATTTTCCAATACACCAATTATGTTATTGCTCCATTAGAATTAAAAAAAAAAAAAAAAAAATAAAGTATAGCAAATGCAAGAAATTAAAACCACCCAAAGTAGTCATTCTGTGAAGCAATCATGTCATGCCTCTGCAAAACACACCTGATTAACAAAAGCAGTGTGAGAGTCTAAATAATAGGCAATTTCTGCTTGAAAAGCCTTTTCATTTTGTGAACTGATGCACATTAATATTGAGTGTAAGATACATGCAAGTTGAGCAGGTTTTGAGGATCTCTCCCTGAATGATGTATAAGTAGAAATGGGTGAGGCAAAAAGTTAGAGATATGACCGGCAGAGAAATAAAAGATATTAAGAGTTCTTATGTGAAATCTTAGGAACCAAGGAAATTTTTGCATCTTACAGAACTGTGACTTACAGGAGAAGTCCCATATTTTTACCATTTATATATATATGTATAAATCCTAATCAAATAAATATTAAATTAATTGTGCAGTTGCTCACTCAGTGGCACAAAAGGCTTCTATTAAAAGAAAATGAAACCCACAAAGCCCCCCAAACTGTCATTTTATTCAAAACATAGCTTGCCCATCTGACAATTGTATTTAAGTGTTTACCTGGAAAAACCTGCCAAATCTGAGGTCCTGTTTTGCCTCCACAACCTGAACTCTACCTTACAAATCCTGGAAGTTGTGTGATCTCTGGGTCCATGACAACCTGAATCTTAGGATTTCCATATTAAAATGGAGCAAGCTGTGTTGAAAGTCTGCCTTGTGTCATTACCACAGCACCACAAAAGTTTTGCTTTTAATGACCATCTTTCATGCAAAATTTCTTGTTCTCTTCAATGACAGACATCATCTATGGTAGCAAATTTACTTGTTATCCTGGTGATTCTTTTCTAGAAAGAACATGCAGATTAATCATACTTTGGGAGTACTTCAACATCAATACAATTCATGACCTTACCCAAATATTTCTGATTTAGTAGAATCTTTATGGGGTGTTTCTTAGTGTCTCAAAGTCAGTGGGTTTTCTCCAAGATAGGACCTCATCTAAATTGCTTAGGCCTCTGAATTTTACCAAAAGAAAGAAAAATCAGCTTCACATTCTAGAGCATTTTATTATTTTGTATGTAACAGGAAACAAGAAGACGTATCTTTACTTTCAAGCACAAGAATAAATACACAAACATAACACTGTGCAAAAAATTTAGTTTGCACTGTGATCACAGTATTACCAATAAATTAATGATACTCTGAAAAAGAGTTAACTCTGAAAAAGAAAATGTTGAACAATCCACCATTTCGAATTGGTTTGGGTGGTAATGACACTTTTCTAGGAAAAAGTTTTTTATTTGGGAATCCGTACGATCACCTCTGTAGAAGAATTTAAAAAATGGTTTTCCTTCCCAAGGATCATTCTGATTTTGTCAGTACAAGTAATTGTTACAGGAGCATCAATTGTAAATAGAGGTGGTTGACTAAATGTACAAAGCAAATGTGGCTATTAAATACTGTTAAGTGCACAAAACAAAGTTTTTGCATGGATACAATTGTGCATCTCAGGACTACAGGGAAAAGTTCTGTAAAACTTTTGTGAACAAAATAGTTTATAATATTGACTGTGTGAGGGTAAAATGACATGCATATGCTGCTTTAATATTTCACCATTTTAAATTCATATGATTCACTTGAAGGGAAATAACTGATAAATTGGGAGTTGTCATACATGAACTCCCTAATTAGCTTGGTCTTTGCATGTTAAGTGTTTTGATTAGTTAATTTTGGGTTACACAACTTTAATTGAGTGTTAATGTTCACCCATCAGTCCAGGTACAAATATCAAGTTCTGCTATTAGTGTTTTCACTTGTTCAAAGCAGTTTATCTGCACCAGTTCCAGTTAAAATCCCCTAGTTAAAAGTGTCCCAGTTAAAATTCCCTTTCCAACTTTAAAAAGAGTTGTTTTTCTCATGTTCTCTGTATACTTTTGCAAATGTTTTAAGATGTGTTGGATGTATTTTAATATTTATTTTAAGGGTTTCTACTTTGCTCAGAACCAGCTCCAAACCCCAGTTTCTAACAGCCAACAGCCAGGTTTAGACCTTTAGCCCTTGGTCTGTAAGTAAGCTCCATGGCAACCTGAATCTTAATAAGGACATGTTACCACTCTTACTCCAGCTGCTACTACCCCCCTGACAACGATGAGCTATTGGTAGACAGAGATAATCTGTCAAAAGGGAAGCACCAATCACTTAGGACCAAAGGGGTGTGCCATGGGCGGTCTGTGGGCGGACTGGGGTGGAGCAGGGGTACTATAAAATAGTGAGTCAGCCTCAGAGCAGGGGCAGACCACTGCAGATTTAGCTGTAGTGGGTGCCAGTGCTGGGCACTTAAGCCTTACTCCTATTTAGGAGCCTTCAATAATTTTTCTCTGACTTTTGGGTTAGCTAAAAGTCAGCCCAGCACTGCAAGTTTTCCACCGGAGGTCCAGTGCTGTCTAAGCCCAAAGATCTCTAATCCCTGCGTTCCCGGAAATACCTCTTGAGCCACTAGGATCCCAAATTTTGATATTTCCCTGATTTTTATAATTTTTCAATTTTTCTGTTTTAATAAATTATTTTAATTTTTCTAAGAGTTGTCTCGTTCCTCACAGGAGTGTCAAAGGAGGCATAAAATTCATAAAGCAGGAAAATAACCAGGTGTTGTATGGCATGATGATGATAGTTGCAACAGAAAATCATTCTCAGTTTCATCAATGTCATATATCAATCTTCTTTTAAAGGACAGGAACACACTGAGGGCATCACTGATAAGATATTATTCCTTGGCCAAGCCAGCTTATAAGCAAGCCAAAGATTTGAATTTGAGAGATACGTGATCCATGAGATTTGGGGTTTAAATTGGTGGACATCATGAAAATGTTAAGCAAATTAATGTTCATGGACTTCTTCATGAGCTCATTTAAAATACATCTGGATTAATCCAATTTTTTCACAGACGATACATTTAAAAAAAAAAATTAAATATTAGCAGATTTGACAGTTTTATATACTTTTCCTCCTCACTAGCAAGCAAAACAAGCATAACAACATTCCTGTTATTTTTGAGGCTCTTTATTCTAGAGACCTATTATGTGGGAAAAAATTTACTTTTTACAGAGACACATTTGAGTTGAAAAATTTCAGATTTACCAGTTCCCCTCTAAATCAATACCAGCAATTCATTCAAATGAAATTTCACACTTTTCTTTAACCTTGTCACTTAAGAAATTATCATAAACCTGGTAGCATCATTCTGTGTCTCTTTCTTTTGTTTTTTCTTGTTTTCTTTCTCTCGTTCTTTATCGCTTTCATTCTCTCTTCCTTTCTCCTATTTGCTCTTTCTTTTTTTGCTCTTTCTCTCTCTCTCTCCCCCCGTCTCTCACATTAGCTGTTCAGTAAAAGCCACACAAATGACTTCGGCATATGCTCTCGTTTGCACTTCATTCGGGCCCAGGCACTCCTGACCATTTTAATACCCGGCTCGGAACAAGGGGCTGGAAGCCCACGGGGCCGGGGGCTGCCCCATGCCACGTGCAGTCCTTGGGCTGTGCAAGGGGTGCCGCGGGTGGCCC
>NW_024581067.1:402695-517907 GCF_017639235.1 Corvus kubaryi | reverse complement strand
AACCCTATGAGACCTCCATGGGTCATTCTGGGGATGTCCAGGTGCCCTGGATGGCTCCATCCCTCAGGGGTGTCACTGCACCTCTCATGATGGTATTCTACTGCAGAAGCAGCTTATTTTGAATGAAGCTTTGATTAATGCTGCTGTGGGTTTGTCGGAGAGGAGGAAAACATGAATTCACGGCTGCAAATTGTTCTTCAACAAGCAGACACAGCTGTGGCATATCTGCAACAGAGAATGATGGACAGAGTGAATGAGGAAGAACTTGACCAAATGACCTGTTTTCTACTTAAAACTTCTCCAATTTGTTGTCGTGGAATGAAACTGAAGTTTTCAGGCAGTATTTACATAAAAATAATTGATGACGGTACAAAGTACTGTTGATCTCTGAGTATTTAAACATTTCAAAATGCCACAGCAAATGCAAATCATTTTTTGTCTAACTTATACTCATGTCAGATTGACATGAAGACATAAATAGTTTACATAATATAATTTAGACTATAAACTTCTTCAGTTTTACCTTACTTATTTTAAGTGTTTAGGAGGAGAGAATGTGTTATAACCACCTGCATACAGTGATTACAAAAGGTTTAGTGAAACAGCAGGTTTTAACATAATTATATTAAATCATATATTACGAGTACAAATGCTCATTATATTGTTTAGTGGTATTTCATGTGCTATCTTAAGTATATTTTTAGCAGTTACATTAGGTGGAAGTGTTTAATAGATCATTATTAAATCCCTGCTGTGAATAGTTACATATAGAGTACAGCATTAAGATTTATGTAACAGTGGCAGTGTGTGGCAGTAGGATTTCAATTTTTGGATGTGTTTGTATAGCAAATTAAAATGTTTATTTTAAAAAGTAATTAAAAAAATGTCCAAAGGTCTAAGTGCCTTTACTGCATTTAATTTCAAATGAAATATTAATGAAATGAATTCAATTTCTTGTTGTACCACATGTGATTTAGAATTTGAGACAAGTCTGTAAATTAACAAAGCTGTTCATCATTCCTTGCAAGTCCAATGGGTCAAGTATCTTATTTTAATAATATTCACTTTTATCCATTTTGTTTCTCACATTTTATTGAGAAGTTCTTGCGCCTTCTTCGCAGTCTTCACAAACTGGTCCTTTCCTCACCTTCTAACCAGCCTAACTAGGATTCAGGAATATACAGTTGGGAAAGTGATAAGGTGATGAATTCTTCTAAAATTTCTAAATATGAAAATTTCCTGTGTTTGGGACAATGTGGTCACAAAATTTACAGTTAGAACAACATTCAGCATGAACAGTCAGACCAGTCTTCAATATAACTTAACCTGAGTGTAGTCAAGGTTTTGGGGTTTTTTTTGCCTGAGAGTCAAAGTTGCACGTTTGTATAATTAAAGTGAAAAAAGATGGATATGGGCAAAAGTATTGAGTCACTGGAGATATTTTATTTTCTCTAAGGCACTCAACAATGCATCTTGTGTATATTTTGTTATGAAACAGATTAAAAGACCATATATCAATGCTTTCATGATAAGAAAATGGAATAATACTCTATTTCACTAAATCAAGTCTGAAATTTTTAAATTCACTGGAAGTTGTATGTTTCCAAACACAGAGAGAATAACCCTGTCCCTCCATCCCCAACAAACAATTATAGACAAAGAAAATTGGAAGACAGGACTGGCTATGGAGAAGAAAAGCATTCTGTCAGTAGGAATAAATGTTTTTTTAAAAAATCATATTTGATTTTTTTTTTTATGGAGGGTTTGCAAACTGAAATAGTAACCAGGGTGCACTGCGGTAGCCAAATCTAATAAATTAAATAATTGGAAAATTACATGACCAAATATAGATAGGTTTGCCTGTGCCTCCACCAGTACATAGGGGAATCAGCCAGATGGCAGGAAACTCCAAATATTGCAGCTTATAACTCTGACTGGAACCAGGACAAAAAGTTAGACTTGTAACTGGTCATTTTAGGCCAAATTCCTCTAGTAATATTTGTCCTTCCTCACTGTGAGGATCATACTGTACCTACATCTCACTGAACTGTACAGACTTCCTATGATGCTGCAAATCCTCAGAAATTGAGCCAGGGACTGCAAACCAAACAAAATAAAACCCAAAAAACAACCAACCAATCAACCTACCAATCAAGCAAAAAACCCAAAAAAACCTAAACCAACAAACAAAAACCCCCAAAAAACCAAACCAAAACAAACCAAACAACAAAAACCCAAACAAAAAGCAAAACAAAGAAACAACAAAAAAACCACAACAAAAAACAACCAAAACCACCAAACCACAAAGAAAACAACAAACACAAACCCAAAAAACAACTAAACAAAACAACAGAAAACAATTACCCCAAAACAACAAGAAAGCCTGAAACTCAGCTTTCTCTCTGTTTTTTCAACTTCTCCATTGCACATAACTCTTTTTTTGTGTTTCATACTATTTCAGACACATTTTGAAGAGCTTAACAATTGGAGATGGAGGAGGGAGGAGGCGTTGCAACAACCATGACTTTTTTAAGCTTCTTAACACCTGTGTAAATAAATTTAAAGCATAAATGGTTTGTAATTAGTGTGTAATTAATAATTTATGGTTGTATTCAGTGCAATAGCATCCCCAAAAAGATTAGAAAGGATCAAACTCTATAGAAAGGAGAGGGGAAAAAAAAAAAGAAGGTGTAGAATACAGCCTTTAGGGCATGAGCTGCATATGGGTCAAAGAGAAAAGAAGGATGTCATGACAGATTGAAAGGTTCAGAGGGGCCTTGAAGACCCAAATATTAGAAAGCATGTGAAAGAAACCAAGAAAATGTTACTAGAAGGTACGTGCTTCAGAGGAAGTTGGGAAAGGGATCATTTGTTTATTTATCTGTCTTAAAAGTTTGCCAGTTGAATGAATTTGGTAAGGATTGCCATGGAGTAAGAATAAACCTTTCCCCCCACGCACAACAAACAATTAAATCAAGTCAACCCATGGCACATGTCATGCAAAATGAAATCAGCCCAGAAATTAATAAACCATTTCCTGCTGAAGTGTCCTGCTGTGAGGGTGCAGCTTCAGAATTCCTGGTCCCTCCAAAGAGGATCCAACACACTCCTCATGCTGACAGCTCAGCAGAATGCCACTGAGGAGAGGTGCCTGCAGGAAAAATCCATCCTGTGGTAAACTGAGAGTCAGGGAAGAGGCATTATAGCAGTTTGGGGCTATTTAGTTCAGGTTTTGCCAAGAGCTGAGCAGCTGAGCACTGGATGAACTGAACAGAGAAAAGTTTAACATCTCCACAAAGCATTGCTGTAGTCAGACATCAAATACATTTGCATCCTGAGAAATGACACAACATTTTGCGTGAGTATAAAAGAAATATTAATAATATTGGCTCCTGAATGCAGGCTGACATTTATATTCCCAGAACAAACCAAGAGCAATAATTATTAGTTTTCTAGTCAGAACAATGTAACTCGATGTGGAAACAAAAACTTGGAGGTATTCAGACTTCCCCTGCCCCGTCTGCTTTTAAATGCTTTTATTTAGAATATTAGTTTTTTGTATATCTCAAAGCCATTTCATGTCTGACCAGATCCCAGCTGAACCAGTATGAACCTCTACTGACTGAGAAATCAGAGCTTCAGCAGCTCACCAAATGTTTGTGAATTGCCTTGCCCAGTGGCAACGTGTGAATTGGAACTAGTAAATAGGCCAGAGGATGTGGAAAAGTCTCCTGCTGAAATAAAATGACATCTGTTAGACAGGTAGGAGCAGAGGCAATGCAATCAGAGTGCTGCCAGCACGGCAGTTACACTCAGCTTAATCTAGCATGATATGGTGGTTAGTGATATCACTCAGAGGTGGTCCTTAAGGATTTTTTGTTTCCTATCCTAAAGATGCATTTCCCTAAAAACATCACAGTAGGGGTCCACATTTATTGTCTCTAAATGACTGCAGGTCAGAACTGCCCATTATACAGTATTTCTCCTCCTTTCTGCCCACAGGTCTCAGTTTTATATATCAAGATATAGGATCTGAAAGTTAAGCTCAGATTTCATTTATTTATTTTAATCGTAGGTGACTCCTATTTTTAGGTGAAAGAGCTTTGGAACTGATTATCTAGAATATTTCAGTTCTGATTTCTGTCTTTGTGATGCACGTGCTTGTCATGTGTTTATAATTTCTGAACAGTAAGTGGGAGAGTGGAAATGCCTTGAGAAACAGCATAATCTGTGATTTTGAACAGAAGAAAACAAAACCAGAACATTTTCTTGGATAGCCCTTTCGACTGGTACAGCCACGTCTCTAAGAGAATTTGACTTCAAAATTACTTTTGTCATGTTAAACCAAAAAAAAGTAACAAAACCCACAGTAACAAAATCAAAACAAAAAAACTCATCAATGCAGAACAAAAACATTAATACAAAACAATACTGTAAAGTGCTGCCATGACTGTTGAATACCTGGTGTGGGTTGTGTGTTCATCTTCAGGTTGTGATGAAAAGAGTTCAAGACCTATTTTGGCCATATTTTGGGTTACTTGCCATTTCCACAGCAGGCTGAAGAGGTTGGAGAGAAACTGCAGCAATACCACATGAACAGGTACGGTATTTTTGTTTCCTTTGGAAATGCACAGTGATGAGAATACAACAGCCCATGGAACACTCCAGGATGGGGCAGAGTGGCTGGAAAGCTGGGAAAGGCCCCTCTTGATAGGAGGTTGAGGGGCTGGAGATTTTCCAGAGAAGGGAATGGAGCTGGGAAGGGGCTGGAGCACCAGGAGTGGCTGAGGGAGCTGGAAAGGGGCTCAGCCTGGAGCAAAGGAGGCTCAGGGGGGACCTTGTGGCTCTGCACAAGTCCCTGACAGGAGGGGGCAGCCGGGGGGGTCGGGCTCTGCTGGCAGGGAACAGGGACAGGAGGAGAGGGAACGGCCTCAGGCTGGGCCAGGGCAGGCTCAGGGTGGACAGCAGCAGGAATTTCCCCATGGAAAGGGTGCTCAGGCCTTGGCAGGGGCTGCCCAGGGAGGTTTGGAGTGCCCATCCCTGGAGGTGTCCCAGGAAGGGCTGGAGGTGGCACTCGGTGCTCTGGGCTGGGGACAGGGTGGGGTTCAGTCACAGGTTGGTTTTGGAGGTCTTTTCCAATCTAAATGATTCTGTGATTCTAATGTTAGGAATACATTGATGGTCAGCCACTCTGGAGAAAAGAGGGAAAGGTGATGGGGAAGGTGGAAATTATTATTTCCTCAGTTTCCCACCAACTTCCAGTTTCTTCCACTTCCAGGTCCTTCACACCTGCGTTAAGACTTACTCAAAGGTTGGACTGGATGATCTTGAAGGTCTTTTCCAACCTAAACAATCCTGTGATTCTGTGAGTACAATTTAAGATTTAAAAATGCCCTCAGAGGGGGATGTGTGAACACACTCCCATACATCTGCCATTGACATTCACTTTGTCCTTTCTCAGGGCTGTGGTGATCATGTGGTGATATTTATTAAAATTCCTTGCATCAGACAGGTTAGAACAGGTTGGCATATCGCATGTCTGCTTTTCGATTTCAAGGTTAGGAACATTGTGATGAGTTTTGGGCCACAGATCCTTTTGTGTGCTTTCAGGACCACAGTGGGGCTACCAGATCCCAGAAGACTTGATCCTGGCACCTGCAGAAGCTCCAAGGTCTTTACAATACCTACAGAGGCATGGAAACATTTGCTTTCTTGTATTTAAGGAATTTTTTTTAATTTTTATTTTGCTCCTTTGCCTTGTATTTTTCTGTTAAAATGCATTTATAAGTCCACTCTCACCAGAAAAATCTTTTACTCTAATCCCAGTTAGGACAACTGGAAAATTGTTTAGGAGCCTGATGGGCTCAACAAATGTACCTAAAGTGTAATTGGCCTTCACTGTGAGCAGATAATTCACTGGTTTCTCTCTCAGACTGCAGAATCTCTAGGATTAAGAGTCAGATCTGTTTCTTATGTCAAAAATAAAAATGAACTAAGAGCAACAAATGAAAATATACAAGCCCCAAACACAGTGTTTGTGGTCTCTTAATAGGTGAAATGGGTTATAAAGCTAAGGCATTTCAGACATGAACGGAACAACTACTTGTAAAAATTCTCATAACTTTGCAGAGAACTAAATTTGGTTTTGAAAAGCATTTTAAAAAAATATGAAGTGTATTAAATACTTTTACATTAGCAACAACTATAGAAAAGCTGCATTTTAACCAATTCAGAGTAGAGGTGTTCTCTATGTTTTTTCAGCTTCTCTGATTTTAATGTGCAGAGGAGGAGGGGTGAGGTAATGGAGGAATGAGGGAAATTTTGTACTTGTAGAAAATAAATAGCTTTGTCTGCATATTCTATTTTGATCTGCTTGGAGATCTCAAATTTGAAATTGCTGTGGATTTACTTTGATCTCAGCTCTTTGTGCTTGTTCTTCTTCTGTGTTGCTGCCTTATGTTCCAAATTATGAAAAATTGAATTTTTTATCAATGTGTCTGTTTATTGATTTAATATTTCTGAAAGCAAAGCTGTGTAGTAGTCTTAAAAAACCAAAAAAGCTACTATTTCATCCTATTTTAATATTCAATTTGGTATAAATCAGGTTGCTATAACTACTGAAAGAAAACAGACTTTAAGTGTTAGGTGCTAGAATCTGACATATTTAAACAGATTTCACAATGTAAAAGCTCCTGTGAAGATATGGCACTAAAAAGAATTATTAGCATATTTTTATTTACTTCTGATATGTGAAATACGCACTTTTTAAAAGAAATTGCATTGTTAGAGGCAGAAATATGTTACTTTGTTAATCAACAACTTGCTGATTTGTTTTTGGGCGTTTTTTTTCTCCTCCTGAAAGACTCTGTAGAACTATTTTCATGTGAAACGGAAATTGAATGTATAAAATTTGAATTTCTCTGTGTAATTCCAAAACAAATAATAGCAGTTTGAGCAGTGAGCACGTATGATCAGCTCTGTCTGACAAAACAACTAATATGAGATTTTTCCTTGAGTCTGCTAGAGAAGTTTAGAGCATACTAAAACTGTCAGCAGCTTGTAGGAAACTAGGAAAATTTTAAAATTCTGATTTCTTTGTGTCAAAGTTTAAAAAATTGCAGCATATTTTCACTTGCAGCAGCACTCCCATTTCCTATCATTTTTTGTTATCATAATGTTAAATGGCTATTAAAACTAAAATACAATGAACAATTTTATTCTTATTAGGGGTTCAGTGGGAACACCTATCCTAGATATTCCTTACTACGTAAATGTCTTTTGCTGAGGAAAACTGTTTATTGGGAATCTTCTTCAGTGATAAAAGGAAAATAACTTCTTTTTTTTTTTTTTTAAGGATTCTAAGCTTTTCACGATCAGCAAAATAAGTGCAATTTGATTTCAATCACTGCTGATAACCCTTGATCCCCTGTGAATTCGTGGGGAACTGTCAGTTCTCATCATCAGTAAATATCTGTCATACAGGGTCTATAAACTTGTTAGTTTGAGGATTGTTATGTAGCATTCCTGCTCCTAGTTTCACCATCCTCTGCATTTTCTAATGACTTTTTCATGAACTACACAACTGCAATATTTTTTTCCAATTCAGAGACCATCTTCTGATAAGAAAATGATTTAGAAGACTATAAAATGGATAATATTTTAAACTGCTGCAATAAGTAGTCTTGGGAGTGTTGGTGAGCCAGAGCCAAGGAATCCATTGAGCTAAACACAATCATTTATCTTAGCTGGATTACATGTGCAACTCACAGTAAAAAAAGAAATCTTTTGCATTGTTCGTTTCATTACGAATTGCCTGACAAGTAATTTGCAGCCCCATATACTCTGCCATTCTGAAGGAAATTTAGCCTCAGATAAATTTTGAATCTGACTTATCAGGCACAGTTTTCATACAGGAAAAGGGGTTTTTATTTGATTCAGGGTTGCAGAATGGAGCTGGGAACAGAGCTGGGGAAGGCTCTGGAGCCCCAGGAGCAGCTGAGGGAGCTGGGAAAGGGGCTCAGGCTGGAGCAGAGGAGGCTCAGGGGGGACCTTGTGGCTCTGCACAAGTCCCTGACAGGAGGGGGCAGCCGGGGGGGTCGGGCTCTGCTGGCAGGGAACAGGGACAGGAGGAGAGGGAACGGCCTCAGGCTGGGCCAGGGCAGGCTCAGGGTGGACAGCAGCAGGAATTTCCCCATGGAAAGGGAGCTCAGGCCTTGGCAGGGGCTGCCCAGGGAGGTTTGGAGTGCCCATCCCTGGAGGTGTCCAAGGAAGGGCTGGAGGTGGCACTCGGTGCTCTGGGCTGGGGACAAGGTGGGCACAGGATGGTCTTGGAGATCTTTTCCAACTTCAATGTTTCTGCAATAGTCCCAACACCTGAGATGATCTTTGAAATACACTAATTTATTCAGCTGGATTTTACAGAGAAAACATTTTGAAGAGAGAACAACTTGTGAGTTTTCAGCAATAACACAACAGCAGCCTCAGGAGAAATTCAGTGAAACATCCAGGCACCTTGCATGTGTCCAAACACTTTGTGTGAGACTGTCATCTCCAGGCATCAAATTAATTACTTCTGTCACAGCTACTTCTTGCTCTTTTCACTTCTTAACCTCACGAGCAAGGCATACTTGTTAACAGGCCTGTGGTTTTTTCATGAAAAAACAAAAGTGGAATAATGGAAGCAACTAGTCTACACAGGGATGTTTGTGTATATTCAGTATGAGTGTAGGTTTTGGCCTTAGAAATATGAACAGATTTTCAACAATAGCAAAAACATACATGATACGTACTTTTTAAGATAATTAGCTAAAATCATAAGAATGTTGCTGGGAAAAGTACTTTCAGGTATCCTGCAGAAGTAGTTCTTCATAAAGAATGAAAGAAACAGTTACTTTCTCTGTCTGCCATGAATGTTGTAGAGAAATCATTATAAATTATTGATAAGTAACAGTCATTAAAACATACCACTATCAGACTTTCAAAAAATATCCACCATCCTAAATTGCTAATGTCACCTTTTGTCAGCTTTCTGGAAGAATTAAATTTATATTATGAAAATAGTTGGGTAAAAGGATGATAGTAACACTTCTGCATGATGTACTTTTAATTTGAAGCTAGCATATTGATAATAAGGAATTTATGGTCTCAGTAGTTTGTATATCAAATTAAGGTTGACCGAGAAAACTGACATTATGCCATCAACCAGAATTAGCACAAAGCCACCTATCTACATGTATGCAAAATTGTATGCAAAAAAATATGGATTTATGTGCAAATTTGATAACGTTCTCAGACATGAAATATAGACATAGTTTTAATAGTTTATATAATATAATGCGATTTATGTTTTAATTGCCAATATTTTAGTGCTCCAGAAAGACATATTCATCTTTGTATGTTACTTCCCAACCATGCAGTTTCATCTCTTTGATACCTTTTCTGTTGTAGAGATCCCTTAAAAGACATGAAGAGATTTGTTCAGTGTTTAACAGAGCATAAAGATTTAATCATACTCTGGTTAAGTGCAGAAAAGTAGTTACTGGTTCAGGAACCTCTTGCATTTGGTACTGAAGAAATAAGTTTTCAACATCATCTATAGTTGGGATAACGATCAGGGACAGAGTCTCACAGAGAATGAAGTATTCAAATAATTTCTAGAATTCAGTGATTAAATCTGTGCTACCATATTTCAATTTCCCCTTCTTTGCCAGGGTTGTTTTGTGTGGTATTACTCATATTTCACAGAGTGAACCTGACTTTCGGTTCATCATGTGCTGTGCTAGGGAAGAAGAAGAAAATGTGATGGTTTTTGTCCCTTTATCTATCCTTTTCTTGGGGGCCTCCTTCTGTTATTCCTGTAAGGGGCCTGGGAGGCTGCAGGTGAGTGCTCTGGGGCTGGAATTGTGGTGTGCTTTGTCTGTCTTCATACAGCAAAGTGGCAGCACTGCAGCAGGCGAGCATTGTATTCCCAGTGCAGTGTCTATCAGCCCAAGCTCTGACCTGTAAAGAGTTGGTTAACTCCCAATTTCTTCAGGAGCAGCTGTGGGGAAAGGCAGCTTCTCTGTCAAAATTGATTCTGAGCTATGTGCAGATTGTTTCAGCTTTTGAAAGGGAGGGGAGGTGGAACCTTTGTGTATAAGCCTCTGAAGCTTATTTGACTCATTTTTTGTTACTAGCTTTGCATTTTTTTGGGAGTCAGTTATTCAGAAATGAGTACCTGGAAGCGTTTTGCCTCTGTCAGCAGATGTTGAATGTGTTGTTTCAAAGGATCAAATAGTTAAGATTCCTCAGAAGTGAAAACTGAGAGGAATAGGAGTTTCTCAGCAACACACAGCTACAGTTTGGGAGGAGGCTGTTGTAGAAGAGTACAGAACACACTCCCGTTTCCTGAGTGCTCATCTCTGTTTTTAAGCACTGTGGGTCCAGAGGAGAGGTTCATCTTTGAAAGTTTACCCAGAGGCGCTGAGAAGGTTAAACAGACTGCTTCTCCATAAAAACAACTTAGTGAAAACACAAAATCTGATGAAAACTGTTGACCAAAGCCCCCCCTGTCAGCACAAGGATTTTGTTACCATGCCTCCCCTCACACACCCACGCGTGCCCACACAGTTTCCAGGGAAGGCTGACATTTAAGCACCCCCATAAAGAGTTTATAGGAATTGCAAACTGCTGCTCAAGGCAAGATTTACAAAGTTCAGACTGCAAAGAGCAACAGGAAAGCAGCCCCAACCCAAAGACTCAATTTAGCCAATGACCTTTCTGGTAGATCCCTCTTCTTTGATGAAAGCTTGGCATCTGAGACATGGCTAAGCTCCCTGACTCATTAGGTGAGTTCTCTGAATAAACTATGAAAAAAGCCAAACATCAATGACTTGGTTTAATTTCTTTCACTTCAGTTTGATTTCCTTCACTTTGGTTGCACAGAACATTATTTGGCTGAGTTCCTCTTCATTTTCCTATACTGTCTGAATCTAAACAACACAATACACCAAATGGTAAATAAAAATTCTGTTTATTTGACTGATAATGTTAGTCTAATCCTATAATGGGACTAGCTCATTCTTCAAGCACTGCTGTTTGAAATTCAGTTATGCCATACATTTGTAACAATAAACCTTCAATATGATATAGTATTTTTACAAATGGAATTAAGTAATGCTTTTATAATAGATTAAATATCTGTGATCATAAAGATTTTTTAAATGCCTTCCTTTTTTTGATTTTTTTCCTCTCTTGAAAGTTATTTATACTTCATTCAGGCCACATGAATCAATGCAAAACAAGCACACATTTACTAGGTCAGGTTAGCTGCCGTGAGTATGTGGATATCTAAACTGACACAGAATATGAATTCCAACAATTTTATTGTAAAGCTTAATTTTTCCTAATTTGGAGAAGATGAGCATGGAAAAGCAATTGCTTGAAATGGATGATAAATTTTATTTATGCATTTTAATCTATTATTTACATGGATTTACTTTCCACATGTGTTGCACTCCAAGAGGTTTTTTTTGTTTGGAATTCGTACCCTTTTTCATCTCTAGATTTTCCATCTGCTGTACACTGGATGTGCTACAGAAACCTTATACTGGCTGAAAAAAAAACAACTCTAAAACAAAACTCTGGGGAAAAAAAAATCATGAGTTGTAGATGTTTGAATAAAACAGTTAAAACTCCTCAAGAACCAGACTTTAATACATTCTCCCATATTGCAGAGCCAAAGAATAGTCCTTTACTGAGCATGTAGAGTATGCCAGTTTGGCTGAGAGACTCTGAACTGTGTGTTTAAATGGATTTATCTTGGCCACTTACTCTGGGACATATCCAAGAAATGTGTGTTTTGCTGTAGTTTAGTCATAAGCCTTGAGAAAATGGAAGTGGTTTAGCCACTTTCAGCTTTTTTTCTGCTGTTCTGCTCCCTCACAGACTGCAACTGTTGTGCTCATATTCTTCCTATTTGGCTGGAGAAAACAAACTCTTTAATGAAAAAAAAACAAACCCTGAAGTTCACTAGAGCTCCATAAATGTGCATTTCTGTATCTTTCTTGCATATTATTTGCTTTTACGAATGGCAGTGGGGCAGCTGACAGACCTGCATAAATATAGAAAATATAACTATGAATATAAAGCCACAGGAGTGGTCATTGAAATGTTTATTTAGGTATTTCTGTTTCAATCCCAATGGCTGACATTTTGAAGTATCTTCTGGGGAAAGAGAGGGAGAAATAAGGAAAAGAGCAACTTCAAACTGAGGAAGGCAAACTGAAGTAAAGAAATTGATGTCACTGTCAGTAGGTCCAAGCAATCACAAAGAGCTAATTATAAATAATAAATATCTATTATTAGTTATTACTAGTTATGAGTGGCATTACCAATTATAAGCAATAAGATGATTCCAGCAGGTGATTTCCATTTCTAGGGAAGGGAAAAATTTTTCTAAACATCCTCTCAACTTACAAGGCAATATATGGCCTGCTTCAAACCTTGTGATTTGCACAGGAAAAAAAAGCCAAATTTTTTTCTTTTTTCCATTCTTAGCATTATTTGAGCATCAATTTTTTGCGATGGAGAGAAACATCTACTTCTCACCAAAAGTTCAGTGAAACACAGATGCATTCCTACCGCATGGGCACAATGCAGTTACTTAAATTAGAAATATCTTTGTCATGGTCAAAGTTTCTTTTCAGAGTGAATTGCAGTGGGGTTTTTTGTTTGGTTTTTTGGTTGGTTTCTTTTTTTTTTTTTTTTTTTTGGTTGGTTGGTTGGGGTTTTTTTTTTGGTTTTTTTTTTGGTTTTTTTTATTTTTTATTTTTTAAGATAAAATAAAAATAAATATAAATAAACTTCAGGGAGGTTGGTCATATTACTCAGATATAAATCCCTAAATAAGACTCTAAAGTATTGTACAAAATGCTGTCTGAGAACACTGGTCCAATGACTATAAAGATATTTAACATTTTATGTGTAAGGTGCTAAAGTTGAACACAGTGACATCTCATTTCAGAGAAGTCTGCTGACTGATTACATCTGAACACCTAAATACATATTTGGGAAAAGTGTGCACATATTTCTCAACTACCGTGCTCAGAGGGCCTGCAATTGTATTTTTCCATCACTCATTTTTTCTTCAGTGTGTGCTAACAAATTAAAAGCAAACATTTGCTTTTCAAATGGCACATTAGGAGGCTGAATGCAATTTAGAATTTCCTTTTGGCTGGCAATAACAGAAAATATTAATAATAAAAACCTAATTTTAAAAATAACTGAAAATGGTAAAAAATTTTCTCTTTCAGGAAGGAGTATCTGACACCTTTGAGTTCAGTGAGACTGTAGCTGTAGGTAAAGGTTTGTGTGTCCTCACTGCAGGAATATAATCTCTAGAGTTGACAGCAATATATTGAAAAAAGTTCTGCAGTGTTATAATTTGTAATTAAGATTCTCTTGTACTCTCCTCTCTAACCAGGAACCTTGCTTTTCAAAAAGTATACCATATATTTTTATCAGTACAGTAAAATTATACTTTCTCAAGCATTTAGTTGCCTGCAATTATTAACACTTAAAAATGCACGTTCAAACAAAATGTCTTATTTCTCACTTTAAGTACAATGCCCATTATTGCTACTTGACTTGAAACAGAATTCTATGCAAAATAAAAGATCATCCACTTAGCAGTTACATTTAAAAACATTCTTGGAGGAAGATACTACTTTTTTTTTTGTTCATTAACTTAGTTTAAAAATAGCTGCTCCTCAAAGACTATCCTCTAAGTTTTTAATTCCAGTACAAATAATGTGAATACTCACCTGTGCCAGGGCCTCACCACCCTCACAGGGAAGAATTTCTTCCTAATATTTAATCTAAATGTGTGTTATTCTCTACTGTGGTAGAAAACTCCAACATTAGGTGCTATTTTTCCCTTATAGATCACAGAATTTCAGAGATAGGCTTGAAGGACTGGAAATTACTACCTTTGAGCAGCCAGATTTCACCCTGGCAGCGAATGTTTCATCTGGGGAGGCGTGTAAGGTGTGGGGCTACCTGAGTGACCCATACCAGTGTCCAAAACTGGGGCAGCAGACCTCATTAACTGAAGGGAGTCTGCAATCTGCAAAATTGGCTTTTATTCCATGTCAGCTTTCTCACAGAAGGCTGTTTTGAGCCTCTTTTTGATAAAGTGAGTTGTGTCCTGGTTCTGACACTGTGTCATCAGCAGTTACCCTGCGTTCAGATCATAATTCCGTGATAAAGGCGTTATGATCACACAGCAAAACAGCAGCACGGGTATGACTTCATCAATCACGTTTTGTTGCTGCTGAGGGTTTGTGATGGCATTAGGACTGAGAGTACTTTGAAAATAAACTGAATTAATGGCTCAGGTTTTGAAAATGAAATTATTGAAATTGATCACACCTAGGTGAATTACCAAGGGAAAGGAGCTCTAATAATTAAGAGCCATAAAACCCAATCAGTCTGAACTTGAGAATCATTAAATTTTAGCCCCTAATACATGAAAAATCACAGAATCACAGAATGTTTGAGAATTGAAAGGCTCTCTGGAAGTCATTTTGTCCAACCATCTTGCTGGAGACCTGTAGCAGGCCAGGTCCTGACCAGGACCACATCCCAACAGTTTTTGGGATAACTCCAAGGATGGAGGATCCACACCTCTCTGGGAAACTTGTGCCACTGCTCAGAACACTGATGTTCTTTGTCACACCACCTCTCACCTCAGTGACTTAAAACATACTTCTTATCTCTGAGAAAAACTGTGTTTTAGCAAAATTCAGACAGGAAAGTAATTTTACTAATAAAATTATCTAAACAAAATATTTCTCCCTGTGTTTTCTTGTTCCTATAGGTGTAATTTTACCTCTGCTGAGTTGATGACTGTTTTCCTGATTAACTTTGATTCCAGGAAAGATCAGGTTGTATCTCATTTGCACTCTTTATGTACATACCTCTGATTGAGAAATCAATATGATATTTCAATATACTTTATGCTACTTTTCAAAGTTCTGGTTGATAGTAAGCAGAGGAATAGCAGAATCAAAATGCAACGAGATGCTAAATCAGCATTCTAATCCTAGTAACTTTCCAAAAACCTTGCTGAAAGAAAAACAGAGAGAAGTGGACTTTTCATGATTTCTGATTTAGTTTTCGTTTGTGACTTACATTTTTACTCTTATGGTCTGTATATCTCTATGGATATCAATCTGTATCGCGGAATTAAAACTAACAAGAAAATAAATTTTAATTAAAACAGACAAACAAACATGTTGGCAGCCATCCATGTCCAAAAGGATATTGCCAGTCAATAATCAACATTTCAAATTTCAATCTTTACAAAGTATCATAATGAGTAGAATTTCTGTAAGTTTTTGCCAGAAGCCCCTCCAAATCCAGTCAGGTTGTTGCAGAGAATTAAAGTAGAAGGGGAGGTGAAAACTGTGTCCAGCAGGACTGAGATCAACATCCAAATTCAAAGCTGAAGTAACCAAAGCCTGCCAGGTTTACTATTTCACTGGCAGATCTCACAGAAGGATTTCATTCCAAGGTTTTCTTCACAAACATGAAAAGAGCAACACTAATGAATGATTTTTAACAGTCTTGCATTAAGTCACTTTAAAAAAAAAAAACATGCAGTTTGGTTAAGTGATTCTCCTTGAATTCTACCACACAGTGCATGAGGACAACAATATAGAGCCAATAAAAGTGAATACTAGTCAGGCATCGTTAATATGGTGATCATAATTCAATTGATTTTCTTGAAAAGGGGAAGGTGACAAGAGATATGCAGACTTCATACTAAACTGAGCTAATTAACATCATTAAATTTACACAGGATAAGGCATTTTAAGGGATGATACTTTTTCTGTCCTGAATTTTTACAAGCACCAATTAAAACTAAATTGTAAGGCCTTAATAATCAGAAATTGAAGAAGACACCATGAGATTTATCAACCAATAATCTCACTGAGCACAACATAAAAGAGAGGAGCATAAAATTTTTCTAACAGTAGTAAGTGGAAGAGTATCTTTATATGATAAGAGTTTCTTTATATGTGTGTGTGTGTGCCCATCTGCCTGGAAAATAAGACAAAGTAAGACAAAATTTGTAGCATTGCATGTAAATGACAGCTTGATGAGGGCTGGAGGGACAGGACACAGGGAATGGCTTCCCAGTGCCAGCAGGCAGGGCTGGATGGGATCTTGGGCAGGAATTGTTCCCTGGCAGGGTGGGCAGGCCCTGGCACAGGGTGCCCAGAGCAGCTGGGGCTGCCCCTGGATCCCTGGCAGTGTCCAAGGCCAGGCTGGACATTGGGGCTGGGAGCAGCCTGGGACAGTGGGAGGTGTCCCTGCCCATGGCAGGGGTGGCACTGGATGGGCTTTAAGGTCCCTTCTGACCCAGGCCGTTCTGTGATTCTGTGATGTTATAATTTTACCTTAGCAAAAAATCTTTTTGCCTGTGATTTCCCTAAAAGCACAGGTTTCAGAAATACTAAACATTAGGATACCAGTGTCAAGATGCTGAATCCATTGTCTTGAAGACAGATGGAGAAGAAAGCTGGTTTACTATGAAGAGAAGGATGACAAAAAGGAGTTTTCAGGACAGGTTCCTGCTGTCCCTCCAGCTTAAAGGAGTAGTTATTTTAGAAGAAAAAAGGTTAAACACAGAGTCATCTAATTATTATGATGTACTACACACAACTGTGGCCAGAAATGTCTTCATGATCTTTCCTCATCTGTTCCAGGAGAAAGAACTCTAGATCTGACACTGGCATCTATTAATATTCTCCAAACCCCCAAACTCCTATTGTTCAGGGTTTGTTTTTTTTTTTTACCGCTGCCACTTTTGACTTCTCTTCATTACAGCTACTAATAAATAATAATTTCAGATAAAAGACTCTTATCATATTATGTAATGAAAACATGAAATTATGTGGGACTATAAGAAAATCCTCTCTCAAACTGAGGAAAGGTAATTATGTTCTTTTTTTCCATTTCTGGGAAGATTTATCAATATAGAAATTAAACTGAGGGGTTTTTAAAACAAAATGTATTTGAGGCTAATTTATTTCAGTATTTGAATTTGTCTAAGAAAAGTAAATCACATAATTTGTTAGGTCTAAAGTGAATTCTTCCTGTTTAGTAAGCTGAGAATCCAGTCATTTCTACAGCTTTGTCCCAATGGTGTGTGTTTCTATTCTTTCAATTTCCCATCTATTTTTCAAGGCAGAGTATTTTCCATGCATAAAGGAATTATTTTAAACTGCCGTGGTGCTCATTCAGTCATCTCTTCTACATGGCTCAAACTCTTCCAATGAAACTTTGGGAAAGGGTATGGATTTCCTCATTTTACACATAATTTACACTGTAGTGATTTCATTTAGCTGAAACCCTCTTTAAACTCTATTAAGCTCTACACGTATTTCCCTTTAAAAGAAATGATCCGGGAATCTTATAGAAGTAGAAAAGCAGGTCTAGTAGAAATATTTTTGTTAGCTGCTTCAGTCTGGAACATAGAAATATTTAGCCTCCAGTATTTCAGTTTGAGGGAAATATAATGATATTTTTATATATACGTGGCATAAAAGCATAGAAAGACATAATGTTCATACATAGGAGGACAAAATGCACATCTTCCCTGCAGAATAATAATGCCTTTACTAGACCAAAACTGCTTTTTGCATTACCACAAGACTGTCATTAGGAATTTTCTTGTGTGTTCAAAGGCTATTTTTTCTTCAGTTCCATTATCATCCTGAAAAAGAGTGATATAAAAAGATAAAAAAACCAAAAGAAAACAAATGGGCAAAACACACACACACGCCAAAAAAAAAAAAAAAAAAAAAAAACAAAACAAGAGAAATCTGTACCCGTCCTTAACCCCAAGAGGGAGAATATTTGGGTAAGGGAGACAATCGCCTAAGACATAGAATGCTTTGAGACATTTTTAAAGAACTTAAAACTACACGTTGGACAGTATTTAGTGCAAGAAACAGACTGTGCAACAATAGTCTTTGAAGCTTTTGCTCGGTGTAAAGACAACTGAAGTTGGAGAAGATTTTACCAAAATCAGCTCCTTTCCTTGAACTCAAAGAGAGAAACTTCTCTGCTTTGAATTCTACCTTCCAGTTGCCTTTTGCCTCAGGGGAAGGACCTAATGGAATTTTTTTTTACTTTCATACTCTTCCTAAAAATACAGTAATGAACAATAGCAAAAAACTCAAGGTAGGGTCACAAAATGAACTATCAGATATATTTTATCCCGTAGGCCTATGAATTCTATATTTTCTTTTAACATACTTCATAATTATCTATTACCTTGATGAAGACCCTGGCTCCTCATGGTGCAGAAGACAGGATAAAAGCCTGACTGAATTGTCCTCCTACATATATATATATATATATATATAATATTGCAATAGAATGTTTTACTGTAAAAGTGTTCCAGGCTGTTTCACTTAACCCTCCCTACAGAAGATGTCTGAAGGGTTTATCGTGTACTCTGTAAAATACAATATCGGACTTAATTGGTTCATATGTGATACTAACACCTGGGAAAATGTAAGTGTGTTTTTGATAACAAACAAACCAAAAAAAACCATCCAAACCAAACCAAACCAAACCAGCAACAAATAATGAATATTCAATAAAGTTTATGCTCTGTCTTCATTCTCTGCAGCTGTAATCTAACGCCTATGAAGGAAATAATAAATCTTCTCAATCAGTAATTAAATTATGCTGTAGGGAAGAAAAAATAATAAAAATAACCCTACTGACTTTCTTATATTTTACATCTAGATATATATCTTTGAAAGTATCTTTCAATACTTTGAAATATTGTCCTTTTAAACATGCCTTTTTCCTAGTGTTTACATAAATATATTCACATATATTTATGTAAGGAATACACACAGCCTTGCAAATGGGATAAATAAAAAAAACCAAACCCACACTTTAATGATGCTTGAATACTCATATCTGTACTGAAGCTGATACAGGATCACAGTAGTATCTCCCAGAATGCCACATTACAGAACTGGGTAAGATCCTTTCATGTGTATGACTGACTGAAACTATTTTAAAATCTTTACAGTAAACCCTCAAATCTCAGATAAATTATGCAGTGATAATATCCCCATGCTTCAGGTTAATGAATTAAACTCTAAATTAGGATGGTATCATAGTTGCATAGGTATGTGTAATGATAAATGATCTGTACTACCCCTTGAATCACTTAATGACTTTGCACCTCATGCTGAAAGCTTTTTAGGTTTTATTGCCCTTTGAAGATCCTCCATTCTGGTTTAGACATTAGTGGACTACAAGTCAATACTAATGGAGGCATGACAGTAATTCATATTGCCTTTCAGTGTGCTAAACACTAAAAAAACTTTGTTTTCATTCAGAAATTGCTGATCTTATACAGAGAGATATTTGATTCTGTGACCACATTTTATGAAACACCTTTACCAGGTTCATGGAGGAAGGTTCCTTCTGAGACAAGAAGCAGTTTTGCTTCTTGGATGCAAATATCAACTTTTTGAAATCTCAGCTCTTCCTCTATTTGTCTTTACATAGCTTTTCAGAGAGCATATCTGAAACCTGTTGTTTGTCAGAGTTTCTACTCAAGACTGATCAGTAGAGTTTTGTAGAAGTGCTTTATGATAGGAATATATTCAAAAATTGTGATAAGGCCCAGTAAATCAAAGAATCATAACGTCACAGAAGGGTGATTTAAGGTCAGAAGGGACCCCAAAGACCATCCAGTGCCACCCCTGCCATGGGCAGGGACACCTCCCACTGTCCCAGGCTGCTCCCAGCCCCAATGTCCAGCCTGGCCTTGGACACTCCAGGGATCCAGGGGCAGCCCCAGCTGCTCTGGGCACCCTGTGCCAGGGCCTGCCCACCCTGCCAGGGAACAATTCCTGCCCAAGATCCCATCCAGCCCTGCCCCCTGGCACTGGGAAGCCATTCCCTGTGTCCTGTCCCTCCAGCCCTTGGCAATTGTCTCTCTCCAGGTTTCCTGCAGCTCCTTCAGGCCCTGCAAGGCCCCAGTGAGGTCAGCCCAGAGCTTCTCCTCTGCAGGCTGAACAAGCCCAATTCTCTCATCCTTTCCTTCTACACTTCTGCTACATTTGCATTTTCACGTTCTAACCCCAGTAGGTTGATAACACCAGGCAGCAGCTTGGTCACTCCTCCTCAGTGGAAGGGGCAGAGAGTCAGAAGGGTAAATGCACAAAAGTTCATGGCTTGAGCCAGAAACAGTTTGATAGATAAAGTAGAAGCCGTATGCACAAGAAGAACAAGGAATCCATTCCCAGCTTCCCATGGGCAGAGAGGTGTTCAGCCACGCCCAGGCCCCATCACGCTTGGGAAAACAAATGTCACCACTCCAAATGTGCCGAATTCCTCATTCCTGCCCCCACTTTATATCCCTAACATGATGAGTGTGAACGTGCACAAACACACAGGGAATGGTACAACTGATTGTTGTGGTGAATCTCCTTTTAGAACTTGTGGATCATCAGATCATAATATGATTTTCTCCAGGAGAGAAGAAAGGGATAAGGTAGCAATGCCAGCAACAGCGTGTCCACTGTCCCCTGTTTTTCGTCATTTTCCATGTTCTCATTTAGTTTAATTTTGATTTCCAATGTAACTAATTTCATAAGAAGCCCTCTGGGACTGTGTACCTTAACATTTCTCTAAGAATTGCCTACTGGCCCTTGGTTTTATGCTATTCTACGTTGAATATTTCAATCATTATCAAATACCCATTCCTTCTTTTAAATACATGAGCAGTTTGCTTGCACAGAGACAGAAATTTTTTGTAGAATTCAGTGACACACTAATAGGTACACGTAGAAAAATAATAGTTCTTCTGTTTTGTCCTGATTTTTTCCTAGTGAGCAGTTTGGGGTTTGGTCTTTTTTTTCTTCTTTCTTTTTTTTCTTTTTTTTTTTTAATGTGCCATAAGACACTTTTGGAGCTAATGGTCTCACAAATTATGTAGAGTCCTTGTGTTACACAAATCTGTTCTCCATCCAGAAAATACTTTGAGCAGGAATAAAAGGAATTTTCAGAAAACAAAGTTAATTTATACAGATTATCTAGTGTTTCATGGGAGCTGTACAGAAAGAACCATACATATATCTGAGAACAATTTATCCTGGTGTAGTCAAACATTATCTTTTCTCTCTTCTTTTATAGAAATGTCCTTCAATCATTCCGTTTCTTCATTTATCTGCAGTGAATTTACAGGCAGCAATGTCTGTTGGTGGATGATCCAAATTCATTCCAGCACCAGGTGGTTTTTTTCAGAATGTCATGCGGGAAAAAAAGTTGTGTGTGGCTATCTGATGAAATGCAATCTCGTAAAGCATGTCGACAGAAGGATAAAGTTAGGATTGCTCCCCCAAAAATGTATGGTTTTAGAGAGGATGGCTTTTTGTTTGTTTTTTTTTTCTTTACGTGCAGTTTGTAGGTATTATAAAACAAATTAATTATATTTACAGCAATTACAGAAAAAATGTGTCCACACAAATAACCTACCAATAACAGTGAAGGGTTTTACCTCACTGCCTAAACCTCCAACATGCAAATTACCTATTTTTAATGGCCCAACCCTGGGAGCCAGATGATCAGATGATGATCAGGGGACAGAACAGCAGTTTTCACAGCTGTTTCCTGATGTACAACAACTGAGACTCACATAAACACCCCTACTGGTCTCATGTCTGCATCTACCAAATTCAGCACTTAAACTGTTGCTACTCCAACCTTCTCCCTTTCCTTTTGTTCCGTCTTACCCCAAATCTATTTTCCTCACATGTGGCTATCCACTGTTATCCTAACCTAGTGTGTTTCACAGCAAATCCTGGTTTTCTCCTTCCCTTCCTCTTACAGAATTCTACCATTTTCAACTGAATCCCCCTCAGCTTTCTCCTTCTGTCCCACTGGATAACAGTCACACTGTCAATAGAAAAGGTTTTTGCACTTAAACTGAGATCATAATTAATTATGGAACTAGCATAACCATGCCTAAAATATTAATCCACTTTCAAATACTCTTTTCTGTGTTTGTTTTGGTTTTGATTTTTTCTTTTCTATTACCTCACAGGTAGCCTCATACTTAATTTACTATGATTGACCTGTTCTCACTGATGCCATCACCTACTGAAATTCACATTCCTGCAGAAAGTTTCCACATAAAACAATTTCTATTGAATAGTATGCTACATGAAATGGTGTTTTCAGTCTGGCTTTGTGACCCTTGCTCTCAACTTGTCATGAAAATTAAGATAACTTTCTGGTTTTCAAATAGTTTGTAAGGAAGCTCCAAAGGTGACATTGGGGAAAAAAAAAAAAAAAAAATAAAAGCACCTTTATTTTCCAAGGTCTAAAAGACCTGTGCTTTATCTTCATACAACTGCAATTATTAAGTTTGCAATTCCATGCATTTTAATATGAATCAGAATAATGATAATTTAGAAAATAAACTTCCTTTTAGTAACTTCTAGAATTCTCAAAAGAAATAAAGGTTTAAACACCGTAGAAAGATTCTTTTATCTGTCATAAATGGAAGCAAATAGTGACTTTTCTTTGAAATGCTGGCCACAATCAGAACTCATTGAAAACAGTAAATTGCTTAAAAGCAGAAAAAGTTCAATGTGATATAATTGGTTTTGTGCTACTCTATGTTGAATATTTCAATCATTATTACAATAAAAGTTACTAATCGAATAAGAAAATGAAAGATTATATTGAAATGCCTCTCTCTCTCCCCCTTTCCCTTTCTTGTAGAATTAAGACTTCTATTAATGGTCATTGTTACCTATATTATTCCTTCAGAAATGGCTAAGACTGTGTCCCTCAATAGAATGTTCCCTTAAAAAGTGTGGGTCAGCTAAATTATTTCATTCAGACTTAAGTAGATTTTCAGACACTTATGCCCGAACTGATGTTCATTACATCCCATCCATGGTTTTCAGGAAATGTCACTAAAATACTGAATTACTCATCAGTATGCTTATGACAGAGATTAGAAATTGTAGATAATACCCTAGATCTGTTTATTCTTGCTAAAATTCATTCTGTGAGGCACTGCATTTTCTGTCAACGCAGTGGGGCAGCACCATATGAAAACTGCCCTTGCAGATCAAATTTTTGCTGCAAACACTCACAGTGAGCTTCTAACAGTTGCACAAGGGGAGGAAAAGAGGGGGGAAAAATACAGAGATAACAGCTGTGTCTCTACCACAAAAAATAGTGATTCAAGACATAGTACAGAGAAATTTTCACGATCTTATTCCAAGCACTTGTCTCCACGCTGCTAACTTCACCTTTATGTATTTTAATATATTGCTGACTTTGTTGGATAAGTCTTAACAGTTTTCTGTAAAGATCAAAGAAATCCCTCTGGTAAGATCAAAGCTCCATTTGCCCACTCCCTCCATGAAGGCAGGTGACACATTTCCAGTGGAAGTCCCTCAGCCTAGAGAAGGATCTCATCACACATGGTGTGAATTCGGGTTTCTTTTTCAGCTAGATCATCTTTCAACATGATTTCTCAGGTCGGACAACAAGGTGGGCAGCACATCCACAGCTGCTGATAGTAGCAAGAGCCATTCCTTTCTGGGAGAGAGACCTCAGTGAAAATGTGCACAAGCAGCACAAGCTGCAAAAAATGAGAGTGTAGGCAAGGCAAGGCAAGGCAAGGCTAAGGTGCAATATTTTCTAGTCCAACTTCCTGAACCTCTTGCTTAAACTCTAGATAGTTCCCTTTTTTTTTTTTTTTGGTTCAGTTTGGTTTGGGTTTTGGGCCATTTTTTTGGTTGTTGCTGTTGGTTTTGGGGGCGTTTTTGTTGTTTGGTTGGTTTTTTCATGTCTGCAGGAAAACCTAAACAGGACCTTTTCCCATCAGGCTTCTCTCAGCCCTGGCCAGGCATGTGTCTGTTGCCTGGAATAAAACACGAAACTTTTGCAAACAGCATTAAAATGACAAAATAAAGGCAAATCTTTAATTGAAAGTTTTCAAGTGCACAGTATGGCAATATGCACATGTGATCTAGTGTTTCTACAACTTTAATGAGGTTAGTTAATTAGTATATCTAACAAATATCCAGTTAGAAGAGCAGCTGGTTAGGTAATTCCTCTCCAGGTTCTGCCCCACTGGAGCCCCTCTTTTAGCCCTACATTTTATTATGTAAATTATTTATTATTATGTATTATTTATTATTTTATTATCTACAATGTGTGACGCAAAACAAAGTGTCCTTGCTAGACTAAAGGCAAGACTAAGCACAATTTCAAGAATGTATTAGTAAGGGTTTGTTAAACTATGGCAGAGGGCAGGAAAAGTACTGGAAGTTATAACTGCATATTAACAGTCTATGAAGCTACAAATATATGAGAAAAAAAAATATATAAAAAGCTAAAAATCTTGGAAGCTTGACTGGGAGACCTTGGTACTGTAAAGCCTCGTTGCTCTCCCTTCTTCTCTCTGCTCCAAGGCGATGATGTAAGTCCCATTAAAACTGTGGGCTGCATGCTAAATGCAGAGTGATGATTTCATCTTTGAGTATTTTGACTGAGCGAGCAGGAGAAATTACTTTCTCTCAAAAATGTACCAGATAAATCTCTGTAAAAAGCAGCCTCTCCATCTCCATTGCTAATTTGCCAAACCAATTTAAAATCCTAAGGCAGCAACTAAATATCATTTGTCATTTTAATTTTGAGGTGATGGATATACACTTAAAAAGGCACCACTGTGATGAATGTTGCTGGGACATCTGAGCATCTCTGTGGAGGAAATATAGATACCAGGGAGGACACAAAGCAGGAGATTAGCAATTTCATGTGTTTAAAAGAACTTTGTACCTGATTTACCTGTTCTTGATGCACTGACATAGGGCTCTTTAAAGAAAGCTGAATTCTTGACAGTCTTTTCCAGTCCCTTGAAAATCAGATTCCAACAGATGGAGCATGTTCTTCAATATGAAAAACTACATCACTGAAAATTTGATATTGATCTTTTTAGCTTTTACATTTTTGAGGCCAGAGGGAACTGATTTTGGGAATAGCAGTAGATTTATTTTGGAGCTCAGGTGGCATCCATTTTATTCTGGCATATCAACAAACATTTTCAGTCTGCCCATCTGCTTCTTTAATCCACTGGATGCTTAAATCAGGAAACATGTTAAGAATGACCTTTTCTGCTTAGATTTATAGTCGCGTTTAGATGCTTCTCAGAAATGAAAAATGTTGAGCTGGTTTTTTTTAGATCAGATGAAACCTGATCAGATAGTTCAAAATCTGCATAGTTGCAACAACCCAAGAGGAAAAAAAGAAAAAAAATCAGTTCATCTAGGCCAGAATAAGTCACATCAGAATACAACTGCACTTGGATAAGCAGTGTACATTATACAGTGAAAGCAATGGAATAATTCCCTTAATAATTAATGCAGTGTCATGGCTGCAGTAACACGTGCTGCTCAACATTAAGGTAGTGGGACAGTGAATAATGATTTTCTGGGTCAAAGTGATATTTTAAAGGGATGTTTCCAATTTGTTGGAGTTCAGGGTTTGTTTTTTTTAATTTGCCTTTTTTTTTCTTTTTTACTGGAGTATTGAAGCAAGACTGACAAATAAGTACAAATACATATATATACACACACATATATATATATATTTTCACTTAGGGGGTTGCTTTAATTTTTAAATTGGAGGTATGGCATTTACTTTGTGGAAAAAAACACTGACAATGCTGAGAAGGAAAAAAGAGACTATAAGGAGGTGCAGTGAAAAAAGAAGAAAAAAAAAAACCACAAAAAAAACAGAGAACCCACACAGTGTGAAAAGTCTGTGAAATGCACTTAAATGGTTTGTTTTTTCACCCACTTAATTCAGTGGAACTTCACAGCTATCCTCAGTCCAGAGGGCTTTTACAGTGCTGGCTTAGTGAATAGTTGGAATTATGGCTTGTAAAGGTGCTGGGTTTTTGGGAGTTCTCTGTTATCATATCCCACTTCTTTGGCTCTAAGGAGACTGAGGCACATTGGAAATGCCCAAATAAATACTATCCTTCAGTTGTTCCTTGATTTAAACTCTGAGCAGGTTATTACAGCAGCAAGGCAGATGATGGAACAGTATTAAATTTGGCAGAAGTCGTAGCAATTGCTGTGCAGATGGACAGGTATAGAATGTGAGAAGCATAAGAATATCAAAAATACTATTCCTGTGCTGTCTGCAACTCAAAGAATATCAAGAATTGTTGCAATATTTATGTGATTGAAGAAATTACAAAGTTGACCTCTCACTTGTAAGCTCAGTTGTGTCACTTCTCAAAATATGCATGACTAATAGAAGACAGAATTTGCAATCAAAATTGCACTAATAAGTATGATTAGAATGGAGATACTCCTTAGATTTCGTGCTCTTCATCCTGACAGTATTGACAGCAAATTCTTTAACTCTCAAAAAATTAAAAAGAAACAAAACAAAACACCAAAACGATCACTGTGCTGTTGAGACACGATTTCTAATAAGAAAATGTATCTTGCATGAATATCTCTGATGGTTTGAAGGTTACCTGTTCTAGAGAAAGCTGTCATCATAAATTAGATTTTTTTTCTGACAACCACTGCGTTCTTAGAGGATCTCATCCCTCAGAAATGTGTTTCCTACTAGACAATCTTTACACTGCTGTGAGCTGACTAATCCCAAATGATGGATTGACAGGAAATTGCGACTCAGAGTTTAGTCAACTCTGCTTTTTATTCCAGGCAAGTCATGGTGCTTGTACGATTAAAGTACAATCTTGGCTGCTCCTTTGAATTTCAGGCATCATAGGTTTTTATAGTGAGATGACAATTTGTCATCTGGGAAAGAAGGCACTTACATACCCTTACACAGTTAGATTTTGGGAATCAAACCTAGTATGAGTGAAATTATACACAGCAGAATGTAATAACTCATCAGTGATTCACATACTATTCCTTGATCCAAAATCTCAAAGGTATGGGCCTTTAAAGAAATGTACAGAAACAAATATAAAATAAAATTGAAGTATGTTCCCTAAATAGTAGATGTTGGTCCTGCTTGGCATGCATATGACTACGTTGGATGCAAAGACAGATAACTGGACAGGTAGAAGAATTCTGACCAGAAAAAGAAAGAAAAAATAAAGGAAAAAAAAGGTTTGGAGATTTTTTTGTTTGTTTTCTTTAGTTTAGTTTGATTTCTCTAATGCTTTTCTTAAGAATAAGGTTAGACACTATGGAATACCTTAACCCTAAATATGTTTTCACACTAATTTTATTTAATGTAAAAGGCCATCAGAACTGCTTTCAAGAAAACATCAGGTGTATGTGAATGCTTTTGAAACTTTCATTAAATACGTTTTTCCAGTGCAGCTCAGTCTCTGAAAAAAAAAGTTATACTTCATCTATTAATTTCAGTTTATTTTCTAACAGTAGAAATGCAATTACATTAAGTAAAATTCCACTGAAAGCTTCTCTTTTGAGTGAGAGAAACAATAACTCCAAATTTCTGGAAGTAATTCCCAAACAATGCAGAGGTTTCCTCAAGAAACCTTTAACTGATTTTTAAAGAGCTCCGTGAAAAAAAGAAAAAAGTGCTGATTACGCTTTTCTTATAATAAATCAAGATCTACTGCAAAAACTGAGATGTTCCTCCCCCAATTCAGTTTTCTTTTCTCTAGATTGCAAAGGCCAGACCCATCAGTTTCCTCAGATTAGTCCAGAATGGATTAGAGAGGAAAATTCCTGTGTTCCATATGAAACCTTACCTTTCCATGCACCACCATAACATTTACTTACTTAAAATGTCACCCTCTTTGTCACCCTCTTGACTTTTTAAATGTCATTCATCACCCACTTCAAACTTCAGAACATTTTCTGCCTTCCCTGCTGCCTTCCCTGCTCCCATTTCTGTTTTTGATTTCTCCTCCCAACGAGGAGTACTCAGCATGTGCCTGCACAGGAGACCTACACTGCTGACAAGAAAAAAACCCTGAAGGATATGAAGTACATGAAAACCCCTTTTTCATCTGGAAATGGAGCAAATTTCTAGATCAGCTTGCCAAATCAAAAATAGGAAGATCAAGAGTGATTATCCATAACCACCAATTTATTCCTTTCCTTCTCCAATCCCTGAAAATTCAAATGTAAAGACATGATCTTTTTAGTTTTTAAGCACTCAAAGTGGACTAGAAGGGTCATAGCTTCTTTCTCAAGCTCCACTTCTTAAAATTTCATGTATTGCAATAAAAATGTGAGACCTCAGATGATCCCAATGGAGGACATAATGAGACAAATTAATATCTAGTGCATTTTTATTGCCCTGCAGAGAATTATAGGAAGAATGACTTTGGATGACTGGTTACTAATTAGCTGGCAGCATTAATGACAAAGTCCTGATTTTGAAAGATTGCAGTGTTAACATAACGCTGTAAGAAATGCCTTTAAATTTGTTCTGTTCTCTATTTATTTTTGGCTCTTGGATTGCCTTTATGGATTATAAATTGCTAGTTTTGGGCAGCAGCTGCTGAGTTCCTCCAGTGCATCTGCAGAGCTATAACTTTTATTATTCAAAAAGCATAAGAATTTATTCTTTGTAATTCATATTGGTAGTCTCGATGCAGCTCCCAACACTGAATGAGAGAAATAGTGTGTGATAAAATGAGAGAAAATTATAAAGTGACATCTATACAGGCTTCAACAACTCAAAGATAAGGGTCATGAACATCATTACACTTCCCATTGAAGAACTGTTGATAAAATAAGGTGGGTTTGGAGGTGTCCCTCCCAAATGAAAAAAATGTGGTTGTTAGAAAATGGTCTTTATATCAAAGCAACTGCCTGAGCTCTCCTTTCCTTGCCATGTGGGAAGTGTCAAAAATTGTGTTACAATTGTCAGGATGTGCAAACAAGTGTCATTTATTCTATGTTTCTGTCACTTTTGTCTTTTTCTGTGCCTAGTCTTTAGAGTAGGCTCTGGTTAAATGGTAGACTGGTCAGCATGTCTAGGCATTAGAGCTTCCCACACCGTGTTTTAGATGGTTAATCCTAAAATCATGGGGTCACAGAATGGTTTGGGTTGGAAAGGATCTTCGAGCCCATCCAGTTCCAACTCCCTGCCATGGGCAGGGACACCTTCCAATATCCCAGGCTGCTCCAAGCCCCATCCAGCCTGGCCTTGGACACTTCCAGGGATCCAGGGGCAGCCACAGTTGCTCTGGGAATTCCATTCCAGCCTCTTCCCCACCCTCACAGGGAAGAATTTGCTCTGAATAGCCAACCTAAAGTAACTATCTGTCAGTTTGAAGATGAGAAGGAGTTAATGTCTTTTCACTGATTTGCAGCTGTGATCCATGTTTTCCACCTGAAAATTAACTCTTGAACACAGATAAAAAATATTTTTTGCCATGCTTTTCTTCTGTTTTCGCAGCTGTGCAGAGGCAAAGTGAGTATCCTGTACTTGTGCACATATCGATGGCTGCAGCAGGAACACCACTCTGAAAGTCAAGCCTCATTACCAGTTCCCAGAGGCCCCAGTTGATCTTGATTTCTTCTCCTGTGCTTACAGAATAGAACAATCAATACTCCGGAATAATGTATGTGCAATTAACAGGTCTCCTCAGGAGCAAAACTGGCAAAAATGATGAAGATATGGTTTCCACAGCTAGGATACAATCTCAGTCAGTGCTTTAGCTCATGATGGAATTATTGGTAGTAACTTTTTTATTGTAGCTTTGGGCCATGATAAATCTGAGTTATTTTAACACAATACATCTCTGATAGAGCTAAGTGGAAGAATAAGTTAAAAGTTGCACACGGTTTGGAATTTTTTTTTTTTTTTTGTATTACAAACATTTCCTTGACTGCTTTCTTGTGTCATCCTTCATCTCCTCTTTATTATTTTGGTTTTTCCTCACGCAATCTTTTACTACAGGTTCTCTACTGTGAAACCCATATCTAATTTAACAATGTCTGTAGCTATCCTTTCATTCTCTTTGTGCTTCTCTTTTGTGGTCATTGCTTTCACCTCTTCTGGTTAAGCTACCACTCTTAAAGAACTTGATTTAATTCCTATCATAATCAGTAAAGATTCCTATAAAGTCAGGGTCTCCCTGATAGAGCTCAACAAAGATTCTTGCTTCCAACCATTACATGTATTTTTTTTTTCTTTCTTATCTTTGTCATGAAATTGTCTATATTTTTATATTAAGCATAGAACATTTTTCATCTTTTTTTCCCAATACCTACATCTTTGTATTTCAATTACTGGTTATCATTTCATGTCATGATAAAATGACATTACTTTTTTTTTTTTTTAATAATCTTATAATACACTTATCTAGTCTAATTTAATTATATTTCAAATTTTCTCTTCCTACTTTGACACCAGAAAGCATTGCTAGGGTCTCTTGTGAGAAGCTATTAACATGTTTAGCAAGAAGTCTTAAGTCCAGGAAACGATATTTTAATAAGCTGAAAAAAGTCTCTTACCTCTCATTACAAAGTTCAGGATTTATGAAATAGAAAATTATTAGATTTTCAATATACTTAGATTCCCACAGTCCTTTAGAATATAGTCTGACAAATTCTTTTGAGGCTTTACAGAACCAGTCATGTTATTAAAAAATCAGAATAACTGCACTCAGTACATTTGATTGCAAGTGTATTATGTCATAGAGAAAATAACACTTTGAATGCATATATTTAATTCTCTTTCTCGACAAAACTTCATCCGTCTTCTTTCATAATTCTCAAAATGAAAAGCAGAACATTAAACTCAAGTAATGCTTAAATTGAGGAGCTGTGCGTGAGAATAGCTAATGCAATTTAAATGTTGTGTAATTCAAAGATGCAATATTAAGTTATAAAAGGTAATGTCTTGGTTTGAGACACGTTTTTACATTCTCTTGTCAAGTGACTTTCACACCATGTCGTTTCTAACCATCCTTGAATGCAATATTGCATCTCATACTGCCTTATTTTCAAACTGAGTGCTGCAAAAGCCACAGACTGGAAGCAAAATGTATGTGGGTGAAAATTACATCTTGTTAAGCAGATGTGACAGCAAGTTAATTGTAAGGGAGTATAGGCAGACTTTTCAATTCAAGTGCTAATTATTTAACTATAATAACTTCATGGCATTATTTATTTCCCAGTAATTTTTTTTTTTTAACTTCAAGCAAGATTTAAAACTCCCAGTTCATCTCACAATGATCACTCCAGAGCTTCCTGATCTGATCTACACCCCTGCAGAATTATATTCTCTTAAACAGATTATGACCTTGGTAAAGGAGAACAGCTGGAATTGATATAATTTGAGCAAAGTAGAGCTGCATCCTGCTGGACCATCACAGCACCCTGAGAAGATTGTTGCAGGTGATGGTGCCTCTCTGACAGAGCAGCAGAACTCAGGCAGTGCAGAAATATAATGTCCTGGAGAACTGCTCCAGCCATGGTCATGGATATCAAGGTTTCTCAGTGACTCCTCTCCTCATGAACCCTGCTGACCCACTGCTCTGTATTAAACAGGAAGGAATTGTTATTTTTACTCTTCCCTTGTGCTGGGACTTCAAGGATTTCAGTTCAGAAGTCAACAGCCCAAGATGAATCTGCCAGAAGGACTAATTTATTTCTCATGAATTGTTTAGCCCACAGGTACTTGGTTCTCAATGAATTCATGGTTCCCTCAATTACAGGATTATTTTACCTAAAAGCCTGGAGCTGTATTTTCTGGGAAAAGTGCTACTGTTTTTTACACTTCTCAACCAACACACACAATGATTTCAGAGGCTGTTGCACAATATTGCCCTCCTCTGGAATTCCAACCTTTCTTTTCAATGAGGCACCTGCTCTGATACTCTGTTGGGTCTTCTGAATCTACCATGTTACCTTATCTGTGTTTGTATAGACTTAAACCACAGAAACTTCATGCTCTCAGCCAGCGACTGATTTCATTATATATTTGCTCAGTCTTAATACCCCTTCTAAGGGGTATTAGGTAATAAATCAAGAATGCAGCTATTTAATAAGTTTGATGAGTCAAGAAAGATCTTTTTGCTGGAGAAAAGAAATCCGGTGTCCATTCTCTACTTGAAGCTTTCCTGAATGAAGGAAAAAAGTTTCTTTAAATGTATGAGACAAGGTCAGAATGTGGAATTTCATTCTTGCTGTTCTTCTTTTCCTTTCATTTTTTAAAAGGATTTTCATTATCTGCAGTTAAAATTATAAATAAATAAAAAATCTGTTCCTCCTGACGAGAAAAATTATAAATCCTGTAAATAAAGACACATTTTCTTCTTCATATCTCTTTTTCAGATTTCAGATAAGGGAGAAGTTGTAGTTAGACAGTGGTAGTTTAGATAATAGTCTTTTTCCTTGAAATGACTAATTAGACTTTAATTTATAATTGACAATTGTTCACGAAGCAGTGTGTTTTAGGATCTTGTTTTGGTTAGGACATTAGAAATGGTCAAATGTGATGGTCAAATCATAGAACAAGCCAGACATTGAAAAATTTCCTTGCACACGCAGGCATCTTTCTGAGCATTTGTTTTTAATCAGTGCTGCATTTCTCTTTCTCAGAGTATGACTCTTTTTATTTGTGGACATTTATCAGAGTTAATTTCTGGCAGAACAAGTGCTGAGCAGGCGATACACATTTATGGTGCAATGTTCTGAAAGGAGAGCTTGCTCCTAAAGGATTATGTCCATACACAGCATATATTATATTTATCTGAGAATTGCATTAGTCTCGGCTTTATATTACATGGAACTGTATGTTATATAGAGGTATATATATACATATATTACAGTTCCACTGAATGCAATATGTGCATTCTAACTCCTTTGAAGTGAAATGAATTTACATATTCTTCATTTATTTTGGATGTCTGCATTTAAAAAACCTAAAATATTTTTGAGACAGCCTTAAAATGAAGCCATAAACAAACATAAAGCCCATATTACTCTGTGTGGGAGTTAATTCTTCTCTAACTTAGATGTTACAGTGATGATACCACTTGCATTTTTCTTATTTTTTTACAAGATACTATTCCATTTCTTCAGAATTTCTCTAAGCTTCAACACATTGAGCAGGGATTGTTCATGTTCTACATGTACTTAATGATATCAACACACTTAAATAACATGGTTTGAGTCTTTTAGAATGTGATCCTAATCAGTTCAGTTATATATAAAAGACACAGTCTGGGGCAACTGAGTGATCATTTCAAACCGTTGTCCTGTGTTTGGTTTTGTAACACTCCAAGTTTTCAGAGGAGGAACCGAATATTTTCCAACATGTTGGCTTTGTGCTGGGAAGCCATCTGTTATCTCTGTGAAAAGTATGCTCTAATTTGGTCAGCTATAACTTATCCCAGTTCTCATACACTCTGGTCTTTTACAAGCACATATTTTAATCTGTTGGGTTTTGATCATGATCAGTGTGGATCTAATAACCTGTGTGTTTAATAAAGGACCACACAGCTGTTCATCAAGATGAAGATCAGGTTATCTTCAAATTTCTTTAATACTAGTTATTTTTAAAATGCAATGCCTTTTTAAAACAAGAGAAATCTCTTGTAGCAACAAACTCTTTCTTGGGCTTGATATGAAACAAAAAATAAAAGTCAGTTGCCTTGGAGTAAAGTGGATATATCTATTTCAGGTGATACACTTAGGCTTTATCATTTGTTTGAGTGACCTCACTTCACACAGTAAGTCACAGACGCTGTAAGCAATGTGTCACAGGCTGAAATACAGAAAACTAGCAGGTAAAATGTGAAAGCATGCCACAAATCAAAAGCCCTGGGTGTTGCTGACTATCTCCCAGTACTTGTGCACATAATGATGCTTCTATTTACATTCCATGCAGTGCTACACTTTTTAACTCTGTTCATAGTTCTTTCAGTGAAAAGAATCAATCTAAAATTTTACCTGTGTTTTGGTGTATCTGTTGCCATCAGGTGTTTTCCTGTGCTTTTCCCCCTCTTTAATGCATATTTATGTAAGTCTACAACCCCAAAACTGGCTAAATGTAAGTGGAACTGTCAGAACTTCACTGTCACTGGGGAGGCTGGGTAGACGTTTTGAGAAGTATTTATGTTGGTCCTGAAATTTATTAAGCCCCAAAGGCTAAAGTGTGAACATTAGGGTTCCTATCCACAATTGGATTCAGATTTTTACATGGAAATATTTATAGTTCTAAAGTAGTCTCGAAGTTTTCCTAGCATGTCGTCTAATTCTGGCATAATACAGTGTTCCAGGGTGAAAATAAATGTGCCTCACAGGACTATGTGTCATTTGGTAGGTCAGCATTTTCCATCATCACCGTGTTCTTGTTCTGAATGTACTAACTCAGCAATTTTTAACCTTTTTTTATTGAGCTTTATAACTGCTTTGTAGCTCCCCAAATGAGCCTGGAAGGTTTCACCTACAACATTATCAGTGATGTCTGGGGTGTATTTCCTGTAAGTGTTCATGCTACATACCAAAGAAGATATTTATTTTCCTCTTGCATCCATGATGATGAGAATTACAACTGAGATTTCAGCCATCACTGAAATGTGTTGTGGTCGAGTGCAGCCCTGCTGTAGCTGAGTGTCACCATTCTGAGCCTTCATTGTCACTGAAGATTACATCTTCAGCAGGTGTTTTGGGGTTTTTCATTACTTATTTGTAATATCTGTTTTCATATCCTGTGTTTTAGAAACTGTCCAAGTCATTAAATCCAAACAAAAAGCTTTGGATGAGGTGCAAGCTGAACGTATCCCAAGATTTTCAGTCCTTTTATTGAACATATACAAGACTATTTGACCATGGGAATAACTGCAGTGAACTAAATATTTACTGAAAGACACCAACATTTTCTAAAACTTTTTTTATTTGCTGTGTTTGATAGAGGAGCTGAAACATCACAGATAATTTTTTAAGGACTTCATGAATTAACATTAATGAAGTCTTCATGTGAATTTCTCTATTACACTGTGAGAAGAATAGGTCTTTGCAGAAATATAATGTAAGTTCACATCTCATTGGTGTTTCTCTGTTAACCAAGGAGGCTTCAGCTGAACTTTCTGGTTCTTTTAGTGCTTCTTTATGTTATTGAATCAGATGTGTTCCCAGTGTGTGGTTGGGTTTTTTGGTTTTTGAGGTTTCTTTTGTTTGCTTGTTTGGGATTTTTTGGTTGGTTGGTTGGGTTTTGTGTCATGTATATATCTGTAGTCTATAATGGAAGTAGGAAAACCTTTTTTTTTTTAATTTCCCTGGAAACAGAGTAAATTTATTTGGTGCTCTGTCTCACAGCAGTTAAACATTATTCTGAATCACATAATCTAGCAAATTGTATCTTATCTATGACTTCTGGTTATCTCTAATCAGTACCATTCCATCTAAGAAAGTGGCTGTCGGTTCTCTACTTAGATTGCTTATGTTCTCCAGTTCTTCATCCAAACCAGAACTTTGAAGTAAAATTGTAATAATCTGACAGATCAAAACTCAGAGCTTTTAAAGCTGTACTCTCTGGAAGGTTTATTTTTTTCATGATGATGTTTTAAGCTGCATTAGTTTAACAGAAAGTGAAAATAATTAGGAGAAAAAAGCCCCACAAACAACAAAAAACCCCAGGAAAGACTGACAAAGCAAACGGTGATGGTATCATATCAATAGTATCTCAATGTGTTTGATTAGAGATCAAGTTTTACAGGTAAGCGCTGGTAACTCTTTCAATGATGTTTTTTTCCACTTGCATACCAAATATATATAAAGGCTTGTAGATAACAGCTCAGTTGGAAAGTTAAAATGCTCTCATCTTCTTTTGAAATTTGGCAAGGCTATCTCTCCCTGCTGCAGGATCCTTTTGCTATTCCCATGGTTTCTTGTTGAGCTTATTAGAGCTTGGCTGTTAAATACCCACAAAAGCCTCCAGCACAGCTCAGCTGTCACTGCCGGCTGGGCTGGGGCCGTGTCACTGCCCCTGAGTGTCCCCTGGCAGAGCAGAGCTGTCCCCTATCCTCCACTCACAGTTCCCAAGGGCTGCACAAGGACAAAGACTCATTTTTTCCTGGATGATTCACTTCCATACTCTGCCAAACACTTGTCTGTATAACGAAAAGGATTTTCCACTCTTGTACTTCCTATGGAGGCATCCCAGTTTTCAAACTTGCACAAATCCACTCACACAAGAAACACACTCTACCCAGTCCAGAGTTCATCTTTTAATACCCAAATACTTCAGCTTCTGAAGCTTCCAGAAGGTATGTGAGAAGTTTTGGAGCTATCAATTAAGAACCCTGTTGTTATTGAGTACCTTTGCTTTTTCATCTTGGAAGCGTGGAAAATACAAGCTCTGGAATGTAGGAATGTCTACAGACTGTGAAGTTTAGAGGCATTTCTTTTATGACTAAGTTGGCTAGGAGCTACAGAAAAAAAATTAGACATTAAGGTTCCATTACACAACTTGAGATTTATCATGTGGTTAGCTGAGGGACACCACTACTGATGTTGACAAAAATAATCTTTGACGTATTTGCTGTAGCCCAAAAACTTGTGCAGTTGGTCTGGTCAGTTCAGCTTGGCTGCTCAATCAGATGAAGAAGATCATTCCAGAAGATATCATCTTTGCCCAGAAATCTGTTTGGGGGGGTCCTTGCTTATTTGTTTAGTTTATGTTTTATTTTGGTTTCGTTTTTTGTTGGTTTGGGTTTTTTCCCTTTGTTCGCTTGCTTGAGTTTTTTTTGTGTTGTTGCCTACTTTTGGTAGACTGGTTGTTTTTCCTTAGGGAAAGGTCAAAGCACAGGAATGTGCAGGAATTCCTGAACTCATAGAAAAAAACTGGAGTCTGACATGATTGCTTCAGAAGTGTTGCATGCAGAAGGGTGACTTCTTAAAACCAGGCAGAAGAGAGAGCAGAGGTTGGGGCGACACCATCAGGGTGCCATTGATCCCTTATTTCATTAGGTGTACGTCTCACCTTCCAAAAAGTCTTATTCCCTCATGCCAGATCACACCAAGAATTAGATCAGCTGAAGCAGATGGAAGAAGCTGTAGCCTTCCTACAATGGCCAAATTTGTGGCATCACTGCTGCAGCAGTCAGGGCAGGCTGCCACCAGGCTCTGCTTTGCCTAACCCAGCACTCTCAGTCACGTTTCCTCCCACAATAACAGCTTTAATATTTTAAATGCTCGTGGTTCCTGGCAGGTTTTAGTTGGTTTCTTGAACAAAAGGAAACTTTTTTGGCTGGAGACATTCACCACTTTGACCACCCTGGTGGGGATGGGTGCTCAGAGCCCCTAGTTTACACTCCACTGACCCACAGCCATGGAAGCTGAAGCAGAGGGTCAGGTCTGAAGCTAAAAAGTTGTCATGACTAAAAATCTGAAGCTTCAAAGTGGTCTTGACTGTCTAAAACACATGAAGCTGCAAGGTGGTTTTGATTGTCTAAAAAATTTACCTCCATCTAGTCCTCTTCAGCTACCACTGTCTGCATTGACCTAGGCCTCACCTGATACTTACTACTTCCCCCTTTTAGGGCAAAGAGCCTGAAAGAGTAAATTCTGTGTCATGAGTGACTTACAATACAACACTGACAGTATTTGCTGTGTGCCTTGAGGTGAGAAAAAAGGAAAGTTTGGGTAGTTGACCATGCAAGCAGATTTTCTAGGGTGCTGTCAGAAGACAAGGTGATCTGCAGAGGGGTGAACCTTGGGTGGTCACCTCCTTCAAGCCGGCAGCTGCCCCTGAAGCCAGGCTTCACAAGAGATTGTTTATTTTAAACACTGTCCAAAAATATATATGTACATTACAATTAAAAAAAAAATAATATTTGCTCTTCAGAAGCATCCAAAGGCTGAGTAGAGACAGATGCAATGTTTAGAGAAATAAACAAGTGGGGAAAACTTGTAAATACCTTTAATTTAAAGTGCAAAGTCAACACAGGAACAGATTTCTGGAGATGAGGTGAATATACTGAGGCAGAAAATAAGTGGAATGTTTTTAACCCTAGAGTAGTGAATTCAAGAACCAAACTTTAATTTTAAGATCTTTTAATGTTTAAGAACTTTGACTCAGGTTTTCCATTTTTATATCCTGCAACCTAAGTGTCATGAACACATATTCAAGAATCAAAATATCTTTCTTCAGTTTAGGGCCTTATTTGAAATTTCAATCTGTCTCAGATGAATTCTGGCTATGAAGATGAAGTTGAGTATTTTGAATGCACTTGTTAGATCTGTATTACTCAGCATAGGATAAAGAATGTTAAAAAAATCATGCAGATTTGTTGGAACAGAGTCTGGAATACAAGAATATTTTTGAAGCTGAATGCTTTAATCATCAGTTTGTGAAGAACTTGCTCACAGTTTGGTTCCTATTTTAAGTTCAGCAGAACTTGTGAATTTTAGAAGAAAGCAACCTCATTTCTTTTTAAAAAATGAATAAAATTTCTAGCTAGTACTGCATAATAATCAAATTCTTAATTTTCTTTCTAAATTTAAGGTAGAATGGTGGTTTCTGTCTATGCAGGAAAAATTTTTATAAAATGCTGTATTAGTAGACATTTGTGTACACTAATATTTCAATCAAAATTAAAAAGAGTCTTGAAGTAAAGGAGACTGCAAATCTCATTTATCATTTCCCTCCAGCCCTGTGGTCATATCTGACACTCCATAAACAGGAAATATAGTGGATAGATCTGTGTGAGTTACAGAAGGTTATGTGATAGAACATCTGATATGCCTGATCCAGGGAGATCTAGTTAAAAATAAAAAAGGAAACCAAACCAAATTTTTATACAGGGTCTTCACACACACATGCAAAAAGAGGAAAATTGACAGAGACTGAGGAATGAGAGATAAAAAACACTTAAACTCTGGTTTGCTGTCTAAAATTTAATCCCTACAGTGGAAGCATAAGTACTGTGACCTCTGGATCATGCTGGATAATACAGGGGGGGTTTTTGATGAAGCAGCATTGCCTTCCTTTTACAGAGCAGCCTCACCAGGGCTGCAGCTTTGCTTGCCTTTCACATCTGTTACCTCCTGAAGCTGTGGAACAGAGCATATGTAGGTGAAGTTGTTTTCAAGCTGCATAAAATATTGTCTCTCTGATGCGCAGTAATTTGCTTTTATTTTTATACTGCTTTAAGTTGCAGACTTTGCTAGGTGAAAAAAAAAAGTCTAAAAATACTCGGAATTTTCAGTGAAACTATAAAAAGAATGACATCAATGCAAGTAATTGCTGAGCGTGAAGTACATTGCTTATCTTACCCTGTCAGAAATCAGGTGCCGAGAAAATTTGCCCATTCCATACATTTGGTGTTCAAAAAAGTATTCTGATCATAAAAACACTACGGGTCTCCAGTGACACTAAATCTTAATGTTGCAAAATATGGTTCTTTGAAACTCATTGAAGCCGTTGTCTGGTTTTATTTGTCCCTTCCTTCGCTTCCTTTTCCCAGCAGGAGCTGATATTTCTTTAGCAAGATCAAGCTGGAATGCAAATGTTTATTAAGTGCATATTCCAGCCCTGCAGTCAGAGGGGAGCTGCTTCACCTTGGTTACTGTAGGTGCCTTTGTATCAGAAACTGCTTTTGCCAAGGGCTGCCTGTAATGAAGGAGCCAATGACCTGTAAATTATAACTAAAATGCTCAAGTTGGTCTTGCAGATGAATGCTTTTGATTATGGCCTACAGTATCCAAAGTTCAATTTGATTTAAAGCAAAGAGCTTTAAGGTTCTTTGTATGTGTGTGGGTTTTTTGTGGGTTTTTTTTCTCTTTTTTTTTTAAGGTTTGATATTAAAGTACATTAAACAAATATTTCTGATTTAAAATTTTATTGAGAACTTATGTACAAGGACTTATACATGTGCCCTGACTATTTGCTGTATCAAAACCAGTAACCATGCAAAAGAAAGAAGAAAAATCAAGCATAGAGCTAAAAATGTAGTTTGAATCAATGAAACAACAGAAATGATCTTAAAATATTTGGTGACTGTTGCACAATCTATGTCCTGTTCATATTAAATCTCACTATCTTTGCAGGAGAATCCTAATTTTTAGAAAGTAAGTGCAAACTCATAACAACATGTGCTTTTGTTCTGTTTTCCAGTTTAATTAAGAACTCATGAGCATCAGTGGAAAGCACCTGAGAAGAGCACAAGCAACTACAGGCAAGTCTGCACCTTTTTTTTTTCTCCCTCTTAAGTAAAAACAATCAGGTATATGTGCAGTAGAATATCCAGGAGGTTAAATGGGGCTGATAAACACTCCATCATAAAAGAGGGAGAAAGAAAGGAAGGTAACAAGAGCAGAGAAACTTACAAAACCAGAAGAAATTACTCTGGAAAGTCCAAGTCGAAGTTCCAAAAATGTCTGGACACAGAGTGCCATGGTCTAGTTGAGAAGGTGGTGATGAGTCAAACACTGGGCTTCGTTTCAGAGGTCTTTTCCAACCTAAATGCTTCTGTGATTCTGTGAAGCTGCCTCTGAGATCAAAAAGAATTAATGTTTCAGAGATGTTCTGGATGTGGCTGAAAAGCACAGCAGGAGAAATCAGAGGCACTATCAAACAAGATTATTTTTTACATGTTGTGTCTTTTTCAAACTTTTTATTTTAAAGTTATTTCAGCAGACAAAATTTGAATAATGTTACATCCTAATGTATAAAGATGGACAGAAGAAGCCACAGGAAAGCTGTTGAAAATGTTTTAAAGATTCTTTTCATAATATCAAGTAAGGATGCTAAATATGGTGAGCAAAATGTCAGTCTAATTTATCACTGTCCATTAGGCAAAATGTTTACAATCTTCACCAAGTATGCTTTTGGAATTTTCACAGAATAACAGAATGTTTTTTCTCTCAATTAGTCTTAAAAAAAAAAAAAAAAAAAAATTGAAAGTACAGGACAAACCAAAGATGACAGATTGTGAATTTCCTGGAAGTAGAAAAAGATAATCAGATTTTCAAATTTAAAGGCAGAAGACTTCAATGCTTTGTCTAAACCTCACTATAAAAGATCCAATCCTATTTGTTTAGGCAGGTTAAAAAAGACCTTAAGTTACATTCATACCTACATTTAATACCATATACTTGGTCTGAGCAAAAGAAATTCTGAGTCATCCAGATTCTGACTGATAGTAAAGTTTCCTTTTGCGTAAAAAGTGTCTTTTGTCAAGGCTAAAAAGAAATGTTTTTATGCAGTAATTATATATCCTTTAAACATTACTTATTTATTCTAATGAAGGAATTTGGAGGGAAATTACATTTTTTTAATAATTGCAGCTTGTTTTATTGTTTTTGTGTGTTTAAACAACAACAAAAGCTACAATTCAGAAATCATGGGAGAGATTTGAAGTGTTCCTCAAAGACAGACAAGCCCTTATAAAATTAGTCCTATGTATTGCACTTTTGGGCCAAAATGCATCATGAAAAACACCCTGCCTGCATTTGAAAAGATGACTAGCTGAGCCTTCTGCTACACTGCAGAGCAATCTCAGCTTACGAAGCGATGAAGGCAGCTCAACATGTGGAATTTATGTAAATCTAAAGGAAAATTCCCTTAGGAGAAAATAAAGGAAATTTGTATCTCATTAATCTCGGCCAAAGTAATCCCTAATTTCTGTTATTTTATAGTTGAGTCTGCTATACCAGACTCATAAAGGTTCACTACAGTCAAACAGGATGAAACACAAAGAGTGAGTGGCCTTTCATAAACTCCACAAAGAGATGTGGATCCATAGTTGTCCTCCAAAGACGATGAATCTGGAAAAAATTAGGAGGCAATTTTCTTTGCTGCATGTTCTGCTTCAAGACGGTCTCTCAGCCCTTTGTGGTGGGAAGGCTTTCTGACATCAGGCATATCTAGAAACTGCACGGTAGAGGATCCAACAGCACTCTCTTTCCTCTTCATCCAAGCCGATTTTGGTCATGGTTTTGCTCCTTCGTTCTTTGTTTTCTCACACTCCATTGTAGCCTAGCAAAAATTGCATTCTCTCACGTTTGTCTTTCAACTGACATAATTAATATTTCTTTTCTTTTCTTTTTTCCTTTTTTTTTCCTTTTTTTTTCCTATTTTTAAACTGGTTTTCATGTGGTGGAATATATATTTTAGATTTACAGTCCAAATAATGCAGTTTTTTCCTCTCTGTGTAATTTTTGAACTGCTAAGGTAAAGAACAGATGAATTTGCCTGGTCTGGTACAAAATATGTGTATTCTGAGGTTTGGGGGAAATGCTTTTACAGCCACTTAGTTCCTCTTCACTCAATTATTGAGCACTTACAAGTTAGAACGTAAGTTTTCAAAAAAAAAAGTGCCTGGAAATATAAAAATGTCTAAAAGTGGCTAGGAGGCCGCTCACCATTATTTGAGTTGTTTCATTTTAGCATTTTGTGGGCCATAGACGGTAACATTCCAGTCATGCTACGCGGGTAACAAACTTTATGTCAGTTCTGGGATTCCATTGTGCAGTTTCAATGGCAGTCAACAACTGAATGTGCCCAAACAGTAGCTAGGAAGCAGAGATGGAGGAATTAAGAGATTGACTCTACTAGAATACCCTTCAAAATAACCCCAAATTGGGCCAGGATTTAAATGGAGAAACTTCTACCACAAGCTGGACTCACCCAGTGATGTGCCTGTGGTGCTGATGAGTTGTTCTGGTTGCCACCAACACCTCCAGGCATTATAAATTATAATAGACAGGAATATGACCGGTTTTGATGCCTTTTTTTTTTTTTTTTTTTTTTATCAATTCATGGATAATAATAATAATAATAAAAAAATTATGTTGCAGTTCACACAGATTTCTACTCAAATAAAATTATCTTCTACCTCAACAATTACTCTTGGCTAATGTCACTAGGGGAACTATTAGAATTCATTTCATGCTGCATCAGCTATGAAATGCCACTTTATAAGACAAGAGTTTTCCAAAGCTAGATGATACTAGACTAATGTGATATTCTTTTCCTAGGCACAGTGCTGTAGATCTAATCTTTGTGAACTTTGATTAAAAATGTAATATTTTCTGTGCAGGAATAGCATCAACATAAATACTGGGGAAATCTGCGTGGCTCAAAATTGAGGTTACACTATCCTGAATGAACAAAAAAACCTCTCAGCTCAGAAAAGTTAATAAAATTAAGGATGGAAACTGGCACCAATGCTGTAGAAGGAAAAAAGCAAGGTGAGTTTTCTCCAGTATTTTAATGAAGAAGCCAGTGAATCACTGTTGCCTGTGTGATGTGAGGTCTCATGACATGAGATTTCTTTTTTATTAACTGTTAAAAATAGAGTTTATACTGAACAAGCATTGATTCCAAATAACTGTTCACAGAAGTTTTCAGTGAACTCTACTGAACATATCCACTTATGTACAGAAACTCCTCTGCACTGAACAAATCCATATATTTCAGGTGGGAGGTTTGTTTGTTTGTTTGTTTGTTTGTTTTCTCCTTCTGGAACTTTCCAGAAGAACCAGGTTTTATTTTTGGCCCAGAAAAGTACATAAGTGAACAGATGAGGTGTCCCAGGTAATTTGGTTGAATTTACCATGTAGATTGCAAAAATCTTCCATGATCCATATTTCCTTGGATGCTGTCAGCAGTAACCCCACAATTCTCAATTCTGTGTTTGAACACTGTGTTTGACACAGCTGACGGCCTGGCAGATATAATCATGCTTAATGGACAAGATTTAATCACCCAGACAACTGTTGGCTTAATATAAACTATTCCAAGCAGGAATATTGAAGCAGGAAATGCTTCAAGGTTATAGCAGAGATAATGACTTTTCCCACCAACAAGGGAACTTTTTCTGTGTTAACACTAAGACTCAAAGGCTTGTGACAATATATATTTTCGTTGTATTTCTTCAAAAAGAAAAAATATAGATAATACCATAAAATTTTCTCTTCCTCGTCCGTGACAAGGAATTTGTAGAAGACTGGTTATTTATTTCCACCCTTAATACAAGTAGAAGGCTCTGCTTTCCTCAGTTTCCTAAAAAATTTTCTGAAGTTTAGGCAGAAACCTCTTCCTTTTATGGATATAACACCCTTAATTTTATTTCTGAAGATTTGCCTTTATAATTCAGAGGGAAAACTTAAGAAGTCAATAAAACTAGATCTTAAGAAAGCTACCTGCTCAAAAAAATGCTTTTTGACAGCAATACAATATGGACCAATTACCCCTATAGTATGTAAGCTGTTACTCATAATTAATAATGAACTTACAGAAATAATGGTATGGCTGTGGCAGAATCATTTGAGTTATTTATTGGAATAAAATCTTCAGCTAGTAATGTAAGCCAAGGTTAAGTTGTAATAACTCTATCACGATGGTAGCAGAATAATGGAGTAACGCTCATAAAGATTAGATGTAAATTTAGATCTATAATTAGGGCAGTCTGTAAGAATTGTATGCCTGAAAATTTAATCAGGTACAGTCCAGGTGATCCTTAAAAAGGAACAGGCAAAGAATCTGTATTAATTTATGTGAAAGTTTAAAAATGATTAAAAATGTGCCAACTCTCTGCCAACAAATTATGAGACAGTTCCTAGGACAAAATATAAAGGTATGACTAAAACAAATATGACAAATAGACAAAACTTTGTTGCACGTCTGTGCTTTATGATGTGATGGGATGCAATGACCTTCACTACAAAGTGGAAAAATCAGTTTGGTTTTCTTCCTAATTATTAAAAAACCCTAAAAACAAACAAAAACAAAACAACACAAACAAACAAAAACCAAACCAAAAAAATCACATTAGATTAAATTATTCCAGGATTGTTTCCTTCTCCTGTTTGCAGAAATTATCTTCCTGGCTGATGGACTGTTGTCTTTTAGGTCTTTTAGTGTCCTGACAGCTACATGGAGAAATTATCCAAAGAAAGATAGGGTCAACAACGTTTTGATAGGTATCAAAAGATCTGTGATTTACCCAAATCACTCAAATCACTTTAAGTCTTGCATTTAAGAAGTTTAAAAACTAAACAAACACTATTCCTTGAAGGAAAAAATACCCATTTTATCAAGAATTAATTTTTTGGGTTTCGTTTTGGGTGTTTGGGGGGATTTTTGTTTGTTTGTTTTGGCATTTGGCATTTGGGATTCAGGGGTTTTGGTTGTTTTACGGGGTGTTTTGTTTGTTATCCTTCTAAAAATAAACACCAAAATCTCTTCAAACAGCAGGACATAAAGGTTCATAAATTGGAGATTATGAAAAACTGCTACCATTAGGTTCATCATTTCAGTGCTTCTGTCAGTATGTGACTGGAGCAATGGAAGCCATTATTTGAGCCAAAATAACACCCAGTTATTTTCGAAATAAATGAGATTTATTTATTTATTTATTTATTTATCTGTTTGTATTTTTACTGGGTCTGTCTTTCCAATTGTAAGCGACCATTTTGCATGAAAACAGCCTTCTTCAGTCAAAAAAAATTCAGGGCACCAACTTTAAAAAACAGATTTTCACAGATTTTCTTGGCCTTCTTTATGTCATCAGTCTCTTTGCTGATTTTGGGGAATATATGAACATCATACTGGAAATTATCTAGAGTTTGTTCCTCTGAGACTTTTATTCTCAGTGGTGGATGAAGCTTACACCACCATTAGGCAGTGGTCCTGAAGTGCAATTTTAGTTTAATTTTCTTCCTTGATTCCTTTGTTCTCCTGAGCAATTAATTGAAATAAAGTGTGAGGTCTGAGGTGAACAAGGAGGTACAGAATGTGCTTGGAGATTGTTTGTTTGTTTGTTCATTTGTTTGTTTGTTTTTCCCAAGTCCAGCTGAAAACAAAATGACGCCTCTTGCACACATTTGCTGGTTCAAAACCAGCCATAAACTACTTTATTTGACCTACTCGTTGTACACTGATATTTTCGTGAGATGGTGGATCTGTGTTTGTCATAACTAATCAGGTTCTGTTCTGTACTACAGAATAATTTTTCAGACCTCTCTTTTCTGTTTTTTTGGCAGATTTCCTGTTATGCCTCTCAGTCTGAGGTGGTGCTAAGTACTTTCATCGTGTTTTCATCTTATTTTGCTTTTTATGCAAGAAGAGCTGAAAGAGAAGACGTTTATAATCTCATTTTTAGAGAGTATCCCCATATGAATCACTCTGCTGAGCTGCCATTAGAAAAGAAAGTCAGGAGTGGTAGAGGAAGCCTCAATACTACTTCTTTAATTTTTTTTTTTTCACATCCTGTTATAAAGATGTGTTAAGAAAAAGAACGTGGTTGCCTCTTCTTTCAAGCAGGTGAAAATAGCTTTGAGGAGTCCACCTGAAATCACAAGAGAGAACCAGATAAACAATTCAGTAATCAAATGATTTGATTTATGATACACATGACTCGTTACCAGCAAAGGGGGCAAAATGGGACACTATTTTTCAGTTGGACTTCTGGTTTTTGACACAATTAAATACAACATAAGAAACTTTGTAGGACAAATGGTAGTCAAAACAAGTGTTTGGGGAAAGGATTTTGCCAAATTAATTGAAGATTTGCAATTAAGTTTTTTGTGATGATATAATTATGTGTGAAACACAAATGACCTAGAAAAGCCAAAACTTATACTTCCCCAAGTCCTAAAATATTTTTTAAAAATTCTCTCTTATCACTTAAAATTTCCATAAAAATTTGTCTGAGGTAGGTCTCAACATTTAACCTCAAGTGGCGAATTACCTCAAATGAGTTTTGTTGAATGTAAAAGGGTTCAAAACAACTGGATAGTATATTTTTAAGCATTTTTTATAAAAAGTTTTGGAAAAAACATAAGACCATAATGCACTTTCTAAGTACAAAAATACCAGATGTCAAGAAGTTGAAGATATGTGACATAGATTGGAAATAAATTATATATTTTATGCATTTTAACACCAAAATCTACCATTTTAACAGAACACCTAATCTGTAGAGCATTCTTGATTGCAGAATATTTTTGGACCCATATTGAAGCTATCTTTTCTTTCTAAAACTAATACTTTTTTTTCAGTTCAGGAAATACAGAAAGCTGATTTTATACAAGAATTAATTTTGATGTCTTGTAGTTGTAAGATCTATGAACCACAATGAAATGTTTCAGTTGAAGAACTTCTCAATTACTGAAAGTGCATTTAGTTTTTGTTGTACTGTTACGTTTGCTTTAATGTCTGGTTTCAGATCAATAATTTCTTAGGGTTTTGGGACATACAGGCAAGAAATTGCATATGTTTAGATGAACTTCATTTCTTACATCAGAACCATGGTAAAACCCTTTACCAGAAAGGGTAAAAAAAATGAAAATAATTGATTTCTTGTTGCAATTAGAGTGAGCTCCTGTTATCACAATATTGAAAGTTCCCCCAAAGCATCTTGATGTTAAAAGTATTTTCATCATAGCTTTCATTATTGTGCCCTAGAGGAATAAATATTCAATAAACTGCACCCAGATTATTAACAAGAACTTCAGCAAAACAATTTGCTAACACAACCTGGTAAATCACACAAATGTCATGCAAAAGAAACAAAGCAAACTCAGGGCCCTATTACAGAGAGTGAATTTTTACTTAGCTCCCAAAGATAATCTTCTATTTCAGAAGTTTATCACAATGGTTTGGAAAAAAAAGTCAACTCTGTGTTTCGTTAGTGTTGCCAAATTGTATTTCTAACAGAAAGACTTGAAAGTACAGTATGGGTCTAGGATAATTTCACTAAAAGAAAAATCAAAAATATTAACTACAGTCCTCATAAATTTCCATATTCCTGAAAAAAAACCCTGTATAGCCAGATGAAACTACACTGTATTTACCATTAATTCTGAACAAAATGTAAATCTGAGAATATATTAGGCTAGTTTAACATGAGGAAAATGGGCTCCAGAACACAGATAAGTCCCCAGTCTGGCATATATAATACTTCAAAGCACTGTCTCTGGTAGGGAATTATGCTAACTATGATGAAGACACAATAAGAAATTATTTGTTATTCTAGGGGGTTTTCCCCCCCATTCCTTCACATTTTATGTGTTGCCAAAACCGGAATTAAGAGTTCTGAAGCCAAATCAGATTTCTCTGTTTCTGATCCAAGTTTCAACTTTTTTATTAAATAACAACAAATCATTTCCTCAGTAAAATAGTTTTCAGTTTCAAAGAAAGAAACAAAGACTGTCTTTTAAGAAATGTAATAGACTGTAGAATCTTTAAAGAAATTATTTTCTGGGATAATAGATTTAATTTTACATGGCAAACAATTGTAGATCTTGTGAAGAGAAAGGGAAATAACGCAGTAATAAAACATTTCCGGAGTAGAATGTGACACTGTATGAAGAAATTAATAGATCTCATTTTGCTAGCATAAAATTAAGCTGCTAATATTATAAAATGTTATTGTGAGTTGTAAAAAGGCTGCTTTTCTTTTGTTTTTCAGAGTAACGTAACAGATTAGAATTTACTGCCATTTTTTCACGAAATGTATAATCTGTTTATAGTATTTTGCACTACTGCAATCACTGATTCTTGTCCCTGAAAGTGAGAGCAAAATTGAGCAGAGTCAAGACCTCTTAAAATTGATTTGAGAAATGACTGCATTTATCTTCAATAGCTGGAGAGCACCAATCCCACCCTATGCCACCAGCAGATCACACATGGTGCAGGCTTTTCCACCATAGCATCCTCAGTAACTTGCTGTCCAAATATCCAAAAGAACTCTCAAATGGACACACAAAAGGAAAAACATGGGCTTTAAAAGTTCAGTCCTTCAGAATAAAACTCTCACAAAGCAAAAAGAAAAGGTGTTGATATGTGTCCTCTTTAGTGTGAAATTATCAAAGGATTTCATCAAAATACGTTTAATCCTATGCATTTTCTTCTGCAGTTTTTCTCTTCAAAATAATGACATATTTCAATTTTCCTGGATTTTTTTGTCTTGAAATGATAAATTTATCAGCTATTGCATTTAGAAGGTGCTGTCACTCTGACTTAAGCTTTAAAAATTAAAATATTTTAAAAAATGACATTTTAAAAATTAAAATTTCAAATGTAATAATCACTTATTTTTTAAAAGAGTTGAAACTAAAGGAATGAGACTGATTTTGGATCTTGTGTATCTACATAACAGTTTTAAGGATGCATTGAGCTATAATGATATTATATTTTAACAGGATTATTTCACAAAGTGGCTAGTTACTTTTCTTATATTAACAGGAAAGCCTTTAAAGAATGAACATGGTCTTCGTTTACATTTTCCATTCCCTTTTTGCAACTGAGAACTAAATATTTTCTTACATCTAACTCCAGTTTTATTCATGATTTACGTGTTACCCACTTCAGATGATAATAATAATAATAATAGTAATGGAATTTATTAAATTTTAAACATTATATATTTAAAATATTATATATTATAATGTTAAATTGACTTTAATATAACTTTTACAAAGAATTGGAAGATTCCTTTCAGTATGTTTTAGGGTTTTATTCCTGTACTGAGGATTTAGCACATTTACTGGTGCCTTCATGTTTTTCATGCACGTGGAAACTGAACTTGATGTTGTTGTGGATTCAGGCACCTGCTTTCTTGCACAGATCACATTTGTAAAATTTCACATTTTATGTAAATAATATTCTATTTGATGCCAACTCACATCAAGAGCTCTGAGAATGATTAATTCTTGCTCAAGCTTAGGAAACACGAGAATTCTTCTCACATCTCTGCACACAGCTTGGCAACCCTGGTCACAGTTCAGGTTTATCTCAAAACCAGTTCTCACAGAACACAGAATATCAAATATAGAGGCAAGTTTATGGCTTGTCTGTCGTGATGTTCCTTTCATGCGGTACAATGAAATGGATGATATAATCACAGTAATAGTGTAAACCTTAAATCCCCTTATTAATCCTAAAGGCCTTGACCTACACAGGTTTAAAGAGCTGCAGTCTGTATGCAAAGTCCTCTACACTCCTGGAATGAGAAAGAAATGAGAGAGGTCCTACAAAGATCCCAGATCATGCAACAAAAAAAAGAAAAAAAATTGCAGGGAGGGTTGCATATATTAAATTCTGATTGACTCTGATGAGGTAAGCTTAATCCATTTTTTCCTAGAAGTAAGAAAGAGGCATAATGAGCCCCTCAGATAGAAACTCTGCCAGAACAACTAAGAAAGAAGATCTCCTTTTATGTCAGCAACAAGCATGAGAAGGAGGAAAAATAAGGCACAATTTGCCACTAAATGCAGCCATTTGACTGCAGTATCAGCCTCTGTACTTAATGAAGTCTGCTCACTTTAATTGTTCCTCCTGTAGAATATTGCAGCCCTGTGGAAAAGTACAGGCACATTTTACACCAAAACTGGCCTTTTGCAGCACTTCTGAGAGAAGGTGTGGCTATTCAGATCTGAAAGCAACAGCTACACCTTCTGTAAATAACAATAAATAGTAATAACAATGCTTAGTAAAACATTGCACTACTCCCTGGGCTTTAAACTACTGGATATAAAACCATCATTCTTTTAACATTAGGACAACACACTTCAGCAAATAGTAACCCTTTTCTGAAGCTATTGATGTGAAAGCATCAAAGTGGAGATAAAAAAAAGAACTGTGTTGTATTCCAAGTGTGCATTTTGCCCTGTGATGAACCCAACCTGCCATGCCAGCTCTTCCATTTCACTTTTTTTGTCACCTTCAGGTTATGCTTGCCAAGGGGATCTCACCAGCTGAGAGCACACCCATGGAACATGCCTTGGTATTGGTTTGAAAGTCATGTCTCAGGGCCAGGACTTTTAAGACCTAAGTCTTGAAAGAGCTTCTGAAAGAAAAAAATCTGTAAGACTGAGTGCTTCTGAAGATCCACGTTTTCATGCCACCGGTGTGCTTGTGTGAACAAATAAAATCTCTCTGTGCATCAAAATGTCTTTATTTCTGCCCTGCCTTCATACTCACTGAGGCCATAGAAGTATTAAATTAATATACATACAAAGAACTTAATACACAGAAAGAAAAAAATATAATCTTTTCTTGGAAAAGAATGTATAATATGCTATTCTAAAAGTCTTGTTTAATAATGCTTCATGAGCTCATGCAAAGCATGAGGAAAAATATATACCCTCAGTCTTTTTGTCCTTTCAGCAAAGTCAGAAGAGCACATTCTCATATATATATATGTGTGTGTGTTTAAAAATAAATGTAAATCCATTGAAGTCAAGTCTGACTAGTCCAGACTAATTGGCAAAACTGATTGAAAAGTAGCCTGAAACGTACTTAAAATATCCTTATACACAGGATGGTTGGTTAGCATTATATAGATTCATACAGATGGAATTTAACAGCAGTGTTCATCTGCACTCTTGTTTTTAAATTCTTCTTGTCACTTTTTTTCAGATATATTCAAGAAAGACTACATTGCTGTTGAAATGACTTAAGGATCTGAAATTGAGATTGGAGGTATTTGGAAACTATAATAACTTGCAAACATACACTAGCTATTGTGAAATAAGTTTAGCAATGTGGATTTCAGAGAGGTGACAAGCAGAGATTATATTGTTATTATATTGTCAAAGGAACAATATATACCATACTCTCCCCTATTTTCCTATTTCTGCTTTTCATATTTGTGTTGGTTTCTTCATAATGATGAATCGCTGTCTGTTTATCAGCATCTCCCCTTCAATAATAACTTTTGATTCTTCCCAATTTCACAGATAATACAGGTCTTACATGTTATTATATTTTTTATTATTTACAGAAATAGGAAGGAGATGAGAGGAGATGGGCTGCAAATACCTCAGACGTGAAGGAAGCTGAGCTCTTGCACTGCTGGAAATTAGAGAAATGGAGATTTTATAATTGCACAGCCCAAGAGTAAAACTTCAGCAGCTCTTCGCAACTGCTTAGACATTAAAATCAATCACCAGCAGTAGCTCTGTCCTTAGGAAAGGAGGGTTCATTATACCCAGCTCTTGGAGAACATTAATTCTCTCTAAGTGGGATTTACTGGCTCTACCTGTACCAATAAATAAAATAGGCCAAGGTTTTTCTCTGCCCAAAATGGACAAGTTGCACAAGTTTCATTCATGCAATTAAAATTTCTTTCCTCACAAAATGAGGCTCCCATCTGTTGGTGCCCAGGAATTTCTTGGGAGAGTTCTGGCTGTGACAGATAAAAACTGCCTCCATCTCAATGAGTTAAAAAACACAAGTGCATAGCAGCAGCTGAGCTGTGTCCTTGTCCTTTTCTGTATGCTGGTGTATAGATTATTCCATTGGGTCATCCCAAATTTAGTTATCTAAACATAAATCTCACCTGCCTTATTTCTATCGCTATATTATTAATTATTTGATGTAAACTCATTGCTTTGGTGTCTGCAGTGTTATAGGAAGGCTAAGAGAACCTAACCCTGCTGACTTGAACTTTTCAGCCTCTTTAAATCAAAGTCAGTGGCATCTTCCATCCATATTTTTCTCTGAGCACAGACAAAGCAGTTTTGCTGCTCCCTCTTTAGCTTTCTGGAAAGTTCTTGAAGTTTAGAGCCAGCTTCTTTCTTCCCAAATTCCCCCCCCCCCCCATAAATTATAGATTTGCTCTGATTTTCTTCTTTCAAATGAGACCCACCCAATCAAATCTTTTTGGATGTAACTTCACCTTTCTCCTCCTTTAGACACCCCTTACCTCAAACCTGCCGGGAGGCTGTGATCGATGGCATCAATTTCCCTGATGGGTGGGTAGGTTGGCATGAATACTTTAATTTCTTTAGCTTGATTTGGAAAAGTTGTTCGTTTGCATGTTTGTTTAATTCCACAGCCAGCAAGAAGCTGAACTCGGGTGGTTGCACCCATCTCTGCAGCATTTCCATGTCTGAGCTCAGTTGTCCAGATTTAAGGGCATGCAGGTCTTGCCAGGAAAGGCCCCAAGAAGAGCCTCTAAGCTCACTTTTAAAGTTGTCACCAAATGGCATCCAGCAGGTTCATGATTGCACACTGATGAACTCTGCACTGATGAATTCCCTGGATTGCAGCAATTACTGTTGTACCAATGGGAGACCTGACATTTCCAGAAGTGAGCTCACATGCACTGTTCTCTGTCCAAGTCTGATATTGAGCTGGTCCATGTTTGGAAGCACACTCTGGAATCCCTTTCCACTGAAAGCTGAGGGACTACTCTGCCATTAAAAAACCTGTTAAAAAAAAGAAAAATAAAGGAGGTGTGATAAAAAATGGGGAAAAAACCAAAAAAACCCCTGTGGTTTCAGTTAAAATTTAAAATATATTGACAATTGCTTGCATACAATTATGTATATAAATTGTTTCACTAAAAACAACAGGATGAATAAAAAGCAAGTATTAGTGTGTTTATTTGCTTGCATCCCTCAGAACTTGGGAAACAGTGGCTCCACACTTCCTGAAAGAATTTCTGACACATACAGCCTATTTCAAAGAGTAGAAATATCTCAAAATAGGCCATGATATACATGTAAGTTATGTATAGTCACAGCTGATATAATGGGATTATATATATGATTGCTGGTGCAGAGGAATGTTTCTGCTGTGCCATGCACTGATGATAAAGTAAGAGGGATTCAGATTACTCAATTTTTCTTTTAAGTAGCACCTTTCCTGAGCCACAAATACATGGTTTAGTAGTAATTGATTTTCTCTGGTAGGGTGCATGGATTACGTCCTAGCAATAGAAAAGTAGTGTTAAACTGTCAGTTATGCTAAATATCAGTTTTCACTGTCACAGTGGTTTTGGGCTTCTTGCTAAGATTATTTTCATCAATAAATATGTAATTTTGCTTTGATCTATATTCATTAACCTTCTTTTGCTTCATCTTTGTTTAACTTCCCATGCACTACCAATCTGACTTCAGCTCTGTTTATTTTTTATTTTTACCACACTTTTTATAATGTTTTAGTGGACACTTTTTTGTACAGCAGATGCTTTTCTTGCTGTGTGTTGATTAATCATGTTTCATACCATTAGTTCCCCCACAGCATTTCACACTTTGTGCTCAATAGATAAAGTACATCATAAACTGCATTATCAGTGTTCAGATAAACATGTCTATCTTTTACTAGCTATATTATTAACACTCCAGTCTCCATTTCTGCACTTACAGCTGCTGTTATGAATATCTTTGCTGTTTTCATAGTGGTACTTTCCTTGTTGATTTGGTAGCAGTTTACTTCAATACGTTCAGATTACCCCAGAAGTTAGTAGTTTAGCGCTCTTTATCTAATTACCTCAGATTGTTAATAAATCATATCATTTGTAAACATACAGCTTCAGTGATCCCTAAACATGGGCACTAAGTGTGGAACTTTTATCATTTCATATCCGTGTCCTTTAATAATTTTCCTTTTACTTCAGTTTTTAATGTTACCAGATTTTGAAGTTTAGTTTTACTGGCTTTTCTTTCAAAATGCTGGCTGTGCCAAAGAATCATCAAATGCCCAAGGAGACATCTGATAGTTAAGGCTATCTTGATTTTTGTTTTGTCTAGTAAATAAGTAGAATTTTTTTTTTTTAAATTCTTGATAAAAATTCTAGTGACCTTGAGATACTTAATGCAAAATACACTGGGGGATTTGTATTTCTGCTATTGCTTATTCTTCTCTGCTCTTTTTCATCAGAAAATTTAGAAGATTTCTTGTTATATGAAGCTAATTTTTAACATTTCTTTAAGATTTATCCACTGGTGATTCTCTGTCACTTATAAATCTGCAGTCTCACTTCTTGCACTCTCCAGGTTCTGATCCACCCAGCAATGGAAATGTTTTCAAGGCTTTAGGTAGAGCTGGGCTTGGAAACTCACCATGGACTTCTCTTGGTTGTTCATGCAGTTCTAAAGCATGAGAATTCTCATTTCTGCATTCAAAAGGGAAGGGGAGGCACCTGCTTCTTTTTGTTTCTTGTTTTTTGCAAGAGAATCCCTTTACTGTAATAGTAACATGTCATTTTTGATTAGGGTACGTTTTGTTTATCGAGCTTTTCCTCCCTCCTTTGACGTGATAGAATGAAGCACAATCCAATGGTTGCCAAGGGAGACCAGTCTTTGGGATGCAAAGGTCTCAGATTCAGGGCTCTAAGTGTCTGTGTGTCAGAGACTGAAAATAGTTCATGCCTCAAACATTGATATAAAGTTTTGCTCATTATAAAGAAGCTACAACCAAAGAAGCCTCCCTGAAGAGTGGGACTTTGAACTGAGTCAAACTGTTGATTAGATAAGGGGAAACACATTGTTCAGTCATCTCAGGCTGAGGGAAAGGTATGCAAGCACAAAAGGCCAAAGCCACCAGCTGCAACTATCCCCAGCTGAGTTTGGGGTGGGGGAAGAGCACAGCTCACAGACGCCAGGCTTACACAGACTCTGCCCAGCCGAGGGGGGAGAAGGAGGTTTTGGGTGCATGGTGCAACCTCTGGTGAGAGGCAATAAATACCCATCCTCCAGATTACACAAACCGGCCCAGCTGTGGAACCCCCAACCCCACAGGCCACACCCATGGGACTTCCACGTGAGAGGCTTGGCCCCACAGGACTGCACGTGAAGCAACAGATGCAGAGTCTGCTGTGAGAGACTGACCCCCACCCCAGGGGGACCTGGCTGGACATGCCTACCTAGCCTGAGCACACATACCCATCGGAATCTGTGTCTTCTGGGAGACCTTCACCACCAAGAGACCAGCTGGAGAGGATCAATGGAACATCTCGGGATCCATGGAGTGGTGATATTTTCCTTATTCTGTCCCTGTCACTCTTTCTGTCCCCCCCCACCTATCTTCTACTTCTTTCTTTCTCTCTCTCTCTCTCTCTCTCTCTCTCATGTAATCAATAAAACCCTCACTATTGTCACTGGCATATGGCCTCGTTTGCACCTTAATTCGGGTAGAGGCTTTCTAAGAACCTTGAAAGTGGATCATAACACTGTGTTAATTGCTAAATTTGCTATACGTATCTTCCCTGAGATAGTCTACTTAGAAAAAAAGCATCTTCACACCACCAGCACTTCAAATGCACCTTTTCCACTGTTGTTTAAGTATCTAAAGGTCTATTCTTCTTTTAGGAAGGAGCTGGAGCTGCTGCAGCCAGGCCAGGGCAGGCACCAGGATGAGCAGAGGGATGGAGCAGCTCTGCTGGGAGGAAAGGCTGCCAGAGCTGGGCTTGTTCAGCCTGCAGAGGAGAAGCTCTGGGCTGACCTCACTGGGGCCTTGCAGGGCCTGAAGGAGCTGCAGGAAACCTGGAGAGAGACAATTGCCAAGGGCTGGAGGGACAGGACACAGGGAATGGCTTCCCAGTGCCAGAGGGCAGGGCTGGATGGGAGATTGGGCAGGAATTGTTCCCTGGCAGGGTGGGCAGGCCCTGGCACAGGGTGCCCAGAGCAGCTGGGGCTGCCCCTGGATCCCTGGCAGTGCCCAAGGCCAAGCTGGACATTGGGGCTTGGAGCAGCCTGGGACAGTGGAAAATGTTCCTGCCCATAGCAGGGGTGGCACTGGATGGGCTTTAAGGTCCCTTCCAGCCCAAAACAATCCATGATTCCGTGATTCTGTATCCCAATGTTTATTTTCAGAACTCATTTCCTAGATATTATACTGGGAACACTCTTGATTTCTACACCCTTCTCAAATTCCTGTTCCATGTTTGAAGTTTATGTGTCTGGATCACCACACTCTTGGTTCTCTTTCCACCCACATGAGAGGCTTTAAACACCACATTAAGGTTTCTGGGCTGTCTTAGTCACTGTCATATGGCTCCCTCACTTCTGAGTGAGCTTTTATTTTAGATGTTGGTACTATTTTGTTATTCGAGTTATCAGCACCTGTTTGGTAAAGCACGAGTCGATACGATGGTACAAGAATCAAGCTAACAGAATTTCCTGCAAATAGGAGTCCTACACCTTACTGGTGATATTCATGGCTCAGGGTCAGCTTTGTTTCCTATCTGCTGTCCCCACCTGTTTGGGGCCTGGCTGGGTGCTCTTGTTCCTGTAGGAGGTACAACAGTTCCTGGCTCACCAGAGCCATTCCTGTACTCTCAGGCTGTTCCCCTGGAGCCAGATTGAATTTCTTCAGCAGGACGGTTCTGCTTCAAATCTCCTAATTCTGTTAAAGAAAAGAGTACATAAGGCTGTCTATTTTGTCTCTAGAAAATATCATTTTACTGCAGGGGGAAAGAAGTTGGTAAACATCATAGAAGGTACATTTTAAAGTTGTTTTTTAATTTTTCCTTGGCATGCCTTCATAAGTGTAACAGTTCCTTTCTTCTTAATTGAACTTGCATAAAAGGTTGAAAAAACAACTGCTGTGCATGTTTATATATATATATTTAAAACAATAATAATAATACAAAAAAAAATATATATATATATATGTAAACACTTACCAGGGCTGTTCCTTGTCAGTTGAAAGTGGTTGCTGAAAGGAGCAACAAGGTGAAATGAAGTAAAAAAAAATAACTTGTTAAATCAAAAGTATAGTTATTTCAGTGACCAAGTGACAGTTGGATTGAAGTGAGGTTATGTTCCTGAAGTCTGGCTTATGTTTTTTATTTTGACTAATTGAAGGAAGTAATTAGAAAACAGTTTTAGACTTATATCAATGGCAATCAATACTCATAGTTAATATAATTTTGTGACTAGAATTAATTCTGTGTTTGTCAAAGGAATGTTTTGCTAGTTTGCTGTGAGCACTACCTTGATGTTTTACAAAAAGATGGAAAACAGGAAAATCCTTAAAAAATTCATGAGAGCCTCTGTTAAAAATGAAAGTATCATTTCAGAACTCAAACAATATAATCTGTATAAATTACACTGTATATTACCATCCCTCACAAAACCCTATTCAATCAGTTCAGTTACATCATTCCATCATCATTAATGGTCCATTACCTTCACTGTGTTTTCAAACCACTGGTTTCAGGCAGCCCAACTTCACTATTGGAAAATCTCTTTTTAAATCATCTTCATCACCCGGTTCAACACATTCCAATCTGACACATTAACACATCAGAAAGCTTTATTGCCTTATTATCCAACTAGCAGGAAAAAAATATGTAATTCACACATCCATAGGATGAATTAAGTCTAATGGTGTGAACTCCCTGCTAGGAAAACCTCTCAAGGCACTCAGCTCCCTTCTGCTAAAATCCTTCACAGGCTCAATAGTTGTTAACATTAGAGATTAAACTAATCATGAGTTCCCCCATCAAAATCTCTCCTCAAAATTATCTGAATATCTTATATTCCTGTTTATTTTATATAAACAGTAGGAAGGAAGGAGGTACCTTTTTTCAGAGGCCAGTGTGGACTGACCTGAGCAGTATGACCATGCAGAGCAAGGAGAGAGAATTTCTCAGATGCAATGGCAAGATGCCTTGGGTGAGTATTTTGAGGCAAGCTCTGAAAATACTTCAGGATTTTGTCCTACATTCGAAAAAAAAAAAGGGGGGGGGGTAGGATTTTTGATTGTTTACTGCTAAGAACTAATTGGCAAAAAGCTGGCAAAGTTTCTAATTTTTACAACAGTTGAAGATAATTTGGTAGCATTTATTTTAGCTGCCATTTTGTGGATTCTTTCTGATAGGGAAGGGACAGTTTATCCATTGACTACCCAAGACTGCCACCTTCACTGCACCCTGTGTTTTGAGATCCTTCTGTGAATTTCCTCTGCATTCTTCCTATACTTTCACCTTTTCATCTCATATATCTAGGCAGTTGCTATTTAACTTTCCCTCCTTGCCTTCTTCTTTCTTCCTTTCACTTTTTCATCCCTTTCCCACACCTTATTCTTTCATGTAATCCATCATCTTCTCCCATCAGTTCCCTAGCTAGGAAAGTGTTCTTCTAAGCCCTTTTACAGCCAGATGATTTGTGTATTAAGAACTATAATCAAACAGAACTTGCCTCAGCCTTGATGCTAAAATACCAGAAATTTCCTGTACAGACAACTAGGGCAGAAAGCAGAAGGAACATCGCTCTTTAGGTACTGCTCTGCTGGTTTTTTTTTTTTAAACCCTATTGTTTCTTCTATTGCTTGTGACTGATGTTACCAATACTCTGCAAAAATTTCATAGACCATGAAAAAAAAGAATAAATTGGTTCCTTCCTGATTGATGTACAAAGAAGTGGCAAGTTTTCTAGCTCCAGTAAAATATTTTAGTATAGATTTCTTCCTTTATTTCATATTTTTGTACTTTTCCTACTCTCCCACACCAATATAATCCAATTGCTCTTTTGTATACATGTGGGCCATGAAGAGGTATCATTCCAGACATGTAAACTGAGGCCTCTTAAAAAAGCAATATATAAAATCTGTATCTCCCAGTGTGAATTTGTACCTTCTCACATGACCTTTACTGAATATGTTCAAAGTTTCAATCTTTAAAGCTTTTCATAAGGAACCAAGCCCAAAAAGTGTTCTAACTCTTGCCCACACTGTTGGTATTTGGAGCTCACCCTAGTTTCCATGAGGTTTCCATGAGGTTTCCTTGCTCCCCTACTTCTGTTGGAATAAATGCTCAGATGCTGCCTGAGGAAACAGATCCCAAATCACCCCAGAGCTCCTTCCTTCCACCTCCTTCACTGATGGAGGAGAACACGGGAGCCATTGAAAAGTAGTAGACCTTGTTATAGAAGTTTCAAGTTTAACATAGTAAAAATAAAACAAAATTTAAAAAAAAAGAGAAAAAATATAGGAAGGCCTAGTGGTATCTCATACACACGCATACAACATTGTAAAATTTATGACTTGGTTATATTTGCACTTTGGACAGTAAAATTTCTTTTTAGTAATATTTATTTTCTTGCTTCCTCCAGCCCTACTTCTCTCAACTGTATCTAAATCACACAAGACCATCTGAGGAACTAAATCAGGAGGGCTTAATGTGTCTGTGTTTTCAGAGAAGTAATATAATTTTCTTTTTTTTTTAATGGTTGACCTTTTACTGTTGAAAGCACAAGACTTTTGAAGAATTTTCATTTGTCTTTCTGTTAACACAGCTTTCATGAATAAAATTAAAGATGGACAAAATAATTGCCTAATCCATGTGCCAGAGTTACAAATTCTTTTTAATGGAAACATGAAAATGGGATGGTTGAGGGCAGGGAAGCAGTACAGGGAAAGAGATGGGGAAAGGCAGTGGATGATGTCTGGTAGGTGAGCTAATGATAGCAGAAATTTTCATTTCCACAGCAGTTCAGTAGCTGTGCCAGAGCTTCGAGACCTACTCAGTTTCTGGCTCCCCAGGACAACACTGCATTTCCTGTATTCAAAAACATCCTCGGCACTCATTGTCCCATCTTCTCCATCTGATTTCCCCAAGAATAAAACATAAGCCTCGGGGATGGGGAAAGGCTGAAAGTCAGGATAAAACATACAGATCCTGATTTATTTATTTTTCAAACTAAAGCAATGCATGTCAGTGGTGTGGGTAGGGGGACGAGAAACTCGTCTAGGAGAAGCCTCCAAGAGTTTAATTAGTTATTTGAATTTATAGAGATCACCTCCAATCTCCCACAAGTTTTTCTCAAAGACTTAAAACTCCACTCTAAATTTCCACGGGGTGGAACCTTCATCTCTATGGCCTCTTTCCCACATGTGTTCTCTTGAACTCCAGCTGCATGTTTTGAACTCCAGGCAAGATGTGACAGCGCATGGAATTTATTTAACAAGCTGGGCTTTCTGAAGGAAGAGACCTTTGAGGGGGCACCTGAAATTTGTATTCCTGTGTGAAATAAAATTGCAATACTTCAGATTCCTCCATCAGCAAGCTTTCTAATAACCCACAGTGGAATTTGCAATAGGAATTAATTCATTCTTTTTCTGTTATATAATTGCCGTTCCTGCAGGCTTCTAGAAAATGTATCTCTTTTTAAAAATCATCTTTACGAAGTGCATTTGCAGGTGAGTACAAGCAGTCATTACACAGAACGTGTCTGAAAACAACGAAGCTCTGTGATTGATGCTCAGAGGTTTCTTCTGCTGAATGACAAACACACAGCCCACGAGCTGTGCTTTTTTTCCACTCTTGTTACTCATGGCACAGCCAACACATCACTGATGCAAAGCTTTTAGGAGTACCAGAAGGGGGGAAAAAATTCAACCATGCCTGGCATCCTTGGTCATAATGAAAACTAGGAACACCTAATTCTGTGAGAGGAAGTGCAAAAGGTACCACGCTGGGCTTCCTTTAGGTGTAGGGTTGAGCAGGAGCAGCTGCAATGTCCAGCAGGTACTTTATGCTCTTTTTTCCCTAGGGATTTAGACATGAACAAGCTGGTAGCTTGGAGCTTTGGGAAGAAAAGTAGTTTATCTCAGTGAATGCTGAAGAGCTGTGAGAACTTTACCCCAGGTGGAGAGTATTCACCTCAGCAATGGGCAGCAGGAAGGATTGTGTTGATATTTTTTTCTTTTTTCATTAGGGATTTTTGTTGAAGGAAGAAGTGCCTACAATATTTATTATTTTTTATTAAAGAACAGCAGCGTGGGGGACAAGTCTGCAAGCAGAACAGAAGTTTCTGGAGGCATTTTAAATCTTGAATCTCTTTCTGTCTTATATAAGAACTTCTTATTTAATATCCCTGAGCAGCAGGGCTACAGATTTTGCTTCTTATACGAAGAGGTGTTTATTTCAGTTTTATAAAATTAAAATAAAAATCCCATAAAAGGCATAAAGTTTATGAAATAATACAGCTGGAACTTAAATTGGCTTGTTCCATTTTATATTTCTTCAACACCAGCAAGCCAGAAACTTGGTGACCATTTTAAAGGCAGATGATTTATTAAGTACAAGAGGTGATGGTACATGTATTGCCTGGAGTAGACAGACCCACAAAACTTCAGGCATGGACAGATGGGCTTCTAAACAGGGTTCTTATGGGAATAACAATGTTCTAGAGCTGGGGTTTTTTTTCCTTTATGCAAGAGCTTTAAAAAAAAAAGCAGAGGAAGCAGTGCTTCTGCATCAAAATACTTCACTTGGTGTATGGCACATCAGAGCCCAGCCTGAAGTGCTGAAATTACCATGGAGGCTGAATCAACCCCTAAGTGAAACTGATTTTGTGACCAACTGAGACCTCATGCAACAGTAAAAAAATCAGAGTAAGGCTTGTAAACCAGTACAAATTATCAAATGCAATTTGGGGTAAATACTAAACTGTAGTATATCTGGATTTTCTCCATTAATTCTCTTTGAATTTGGATTGCTGGGTTGGGAGTGTTTGTGTGCATATTTGTGTGTGCAAAGGAAGATGTAGCATGAAATTACCAGAAAATATCTAAATGAGTTGCTGTGTTGTGTTATGGAAGGCTGAAGAGGTAAAAAGAGGTCTTCTAGGTCTCTTACAACCCAAGTCATTCCATGATTCCATGATAGAGACAAAAAAATATAAAAACAGACACAAAGAAGGACGATTTGCCTGGAATATAATAAAATATCTAGATAAAGTAATTTTCCTCAGTCTCATTTCCTATGGGACATTTTACTCCATGTTTATTTCTCAATATGGAGCTAGATCTCTGTCATAAAAAACACAGGCCCTGGCAGTTTGTCACTAAAGGAATATCTGAAAGGTTAATGTCTGCTTCCATTTGAGCAGAGCAAATGCACACTCAGAGCATTAAAGGCCCAGAGTAAAAAAAAAAAAAAAAAAAACAAAAAAAAAAAAAAAAAAAAAACCACAAAAACAAAAGTGATGCTTGATCCTGAAGCTCTTTTCCCACCTTCTATAGGGACGACTTTTCAAAGCAACAATTTTACTTTCATCATCCCACCTTTCCTACAAGGAAGACCACAATCTCTGTCTCCTGAGCCATTTTCTCTCCTCTTCATGGCACACCAGCAGCAAAGAGGTTCCAGTTTTTTTGCCTGCAAGAGCATGAGGCTGCCACTAATTTGGGACCTACTCCCGAGAGGAGCTGCACCCACAACTCTCATCGAATCAAATGGGGCAGAAAGGACTCAGAACTCTGGAACTTCTCTTAAAAAAAGGCTCTTAAAAGTCCTGTCACATCCTACCTGCTCTAATCATTAAAATTTTCTTCTAGCAGCAATCATCCTGCTTGCTTTGTTCAGGCACCAGGATATCCATTCACAGAGCACATTCTCCTGGAAAAACAAAATTCTGGACTTCACCCGAGCCCCTAAAACACCTTTCACGCTTTCTCTCTTCTGTGCATGGGCTAAGCAGTCATTTGTGCCCCAGCTCTTTTATTTCAGTTCACGTTGAAGCAACTAAATGACATTTTGATAAACATGGCAATATCTCAATGGAAAGAATGTGGGGGTGATAGTCACAGGGGTAAAAAAAAGTAGCCCCCTGACTTAAACTAGCTAATCTGCTTCACCGTTTAGCAGAGGATGTAGGCAGACATTTCTAGGTTCTTACATTTCCTTATTTCTGGATTTCAGCTTATCATAGTCTGGGGTGAGACAATCTCTGGAGATGGCTATCACTTTCTGGCTTCTTAGTAGGCTGGGATTTACTGAGATAAAAGTGTCTGGGAGAGATGTATCACCAGATGTACTTTCTGCTGAATTTGAAGTGATACATATATACATATATACATATATATATATAAATATGTAGATATATGTATAGATAGATAGGTATATATCTTCTCTGACCTTCAGAATATTAGACTGCTCAATGTTGTATAACATGATTACCTGTATTTTTCAAAGTGTTATGAGGAGAAAGAGGGGGTTTTGCCACCTTTTGAAATATGTTCTTTGTTAAAGAAAATTCTACATAAGCTATTAAGAAAGAAGGCTAAATTTAGTTTAGAAAAAAAAAATAGATAATTCCTCTATCAAGTTTCTATAAAAAGGAGGACAAATGAGATAGTTTCCTGTTCATAGGTTCAGAAATAATTAACGAAATGAGAGGAAAAAAGCAGTTCTTTGTGTGCAATCCCAGAAAAATTCTGGAGAGGACCACTTAATATTTCATACTTAATTAAATAGCAACAATATGCCATCCTTTGTCCTTATTTTTATCCCACTACTCAAGGAAACAGTTGATTAACATATGGTTCTACACTGATTGAGAAAACAAAAGTGTTTAATCTGTAAGCTTACATCTGTAAAAACACACCAGAGGACATTCACAGTGGAAACATCCAATTTGTTTTACAAGGAAATGATCCCTCTTTGCAGTCAGACAAATGTGTTACACGGCTTTAAGCAGACACACCTATGAAGACATCCATGTTATAGTCATTCACACGTGTAAATTAAACACATAAGTGCGTTAACCACCATTTTTAAGAATGCTTTGCAATAATATAATCTACAATTTTAATAAGAAAAGGAAACCTTAACTCGAAAGGACCATGATTTCCCTCTGGCAGAAAGCCAGGACCAAGAGTAGGAATCCAGGGTTTGCAATTCTCAGACCACAGCTCGATCCATCAGACTCTGTTGTCTCAAAACACCACTCAGAACCAATTCATTAAAGCCAATATTATTTTGTGCACTTCAGAGGTGCAGTTTTGGCAGTTCCAGCAGTTTCACAACGATGTAAGCAAAAGCACTTTTAGATTAAAATGTTTATGCTCTGCTCATTTGCATATAGGTCAATCTATTGAAAAATGCATATTCTCTTCTGCTTATTATCAGGAGTCTACCTAGAGTCTCCCCCTGGATAAATTAAGCAAATCTTGAAAGCCCACAGAAAGAAAAGAACAGACAGCTGCTTTAAAGCTTCTTTTCCCCAAGAATTATTTTGATGACAAGTAAAAATGAATGTGTTAGATGCCTAAAAGTGTTTCCTGTCAAAAATAAACTGTTTTGCGTTCCGGTATAGATTTTTTCTGAAATCTGTTATGTGATTCTAATTTATATATTTTTGTAGCAGGATGAGAAATAATTTCACACACTTACAGGTTATTTATTGACCATTTCAAATAAACACCTTCAGCATAAAGTTTGCAAAAGTATTTTGGAAGTGAACAATCTATGTATAAATAAAAAAGGAAAGCATACACATATAAGTAAACACATATATAAAACTGCAAAACCTCTCCTGAATTATGTATTGTGTTGAAGTGACTTCAGTGAAGTCTAGCACTGAAGGTCTCTGCTGGCATAAAAATTAATGTAAGGCTGAAGTCTAAAATAAATAACTCTTGGCTGTGTTAGTCATGTTGTCTCCCTGAAGATGACAGAAGTTTGACCCAAAAAGTACAGTTTGTAAGTTAAAAAAAATAAACAAGTATTCTATGAGAAGAACCTCTGTAATTAATATGAGCTTATATATTTTCCACAAACCCCAATTTTCTGGGTCTTCCCACAATGGTGATCATTTACTGAGACACAACAGAGCAATCACCATCCCTTTTGGCTACAGGTCAGAAAATCATTTCCAGTTTCCCCACAATTCCTCAAGCTCCCTTACAGGACACTACATGGTTTGCTTTGATCCCTAAGACTGATTGAGGAAAAGGAACAAAACCAAAAACACTTCCAGGGAAATCTCTTTTTTTCTCTCTAATTGCACCTCATTGTCGTCAAAGACCATCTGTTAACCAAGAAGAAATTTCTAATCAAAAGCTAATCAGGATATCCTTATCAACTTTTCCGTGCTGCCAGGGACAGGGTGGGGAACAGTGGCCATAAAATAAACCACACCAAGCTCCAGCCCAGCAGGAGGAAGAGCTTCTGTTCATGGAGGGGCAGAGGCCTGGAACAGCTGCCCAGGGAGGGCCTGGAGTGTCCCTCTCTGGAGACATCCCAAGGCCAGCTGGACACGTTCCTGTGCCACTGCTCCAGGGGATCCTGCCTGGGGTTGGGCAGGGGCTTGGAGTGGGTGAGCTCCAGAGGGACCTTCCAGCCCCAAATATTCTGTCATTCTGTGCACTAAAATTCAGATCTGCTGTCCATCAAATGGCATCAATAATATGTTCTATCCTTAGCAACTCAACAAACTTGTACTAGAAACTGTATTTAAGAGACAGAAATAATTTTATACATGTAAACATGATGCCACTAGCTTTGTTTGGGGGGGGGTTTAGTTTTTAATTTATTGAACAGGTTTTTTGATGGGTTTTTTTGCTGTTTGGTTGGGGGCATTGTTGGTATGTTTGTATTGCATTTCTGTTTACATCCAAATTATCTGTTTCCTGCTGCTATATACAATAACATGTGATGTCTCTCAAACCTGATAATCTTGTAATATTGAGCTTTGGATACCACAAGGTGAATCTTTACCCTCACAATGAAGGTGGGCAGGCCCTGGCACAGGGTGCCCAGAGCAGCTGGGGCTGCCCCTGGATCCCTGGCAGTGTCCAAGGCCAGGCTGGACATTGGGGCTGGGAGCAGCCTGGGACAGTGGGAGGTGTTCCTGCCCATGGCAGGGAGTGGCAATGAGATGAGCTTTAAGGTCCCTCCCAACCCAAACCATTCTATGACTTTTGAACTCTATGATTTTTGAATTCTATGATTTTATGTTAGCCAAAAACCTTTATGTCTGTGATTTCCCTAAAAGCACAAGTTTTAGAAATACTAAACATTAGGATACCCCTCTTTGTCTTTCCTTAGCTTGGCAGCACTGGTTTATTGTACAACAGGAGTCGAGTTTTATGTGACAAAGTCGTCTTTGACGTATTCAAGGCAGAAGAATAAAATAATTCCCAGAAATGTGCAATTAGCCTACCAATATTATACGCATGTTTGAAAAAGATTTGTGGAGCAAAACATTTTGTTCATTATAGTGCATTGCTGAAAACTGTTCTGCACCAAATAACTCCAGATTAAAGCTCATTAACTTAAAATGTAGAAAAATAACAAGTGGTTAAAGACGATATAATTTTTCAATGTTTTGAGTATTCTTGGGCTCCAGCAACATCTCCTTCCATACCGTGCGTTCTAATTTAGCCTCCTCAAAACAGCCTTCATAGTTGCATAACACTGATTCTTTAATTTAAAGAAATAAATAAAATTAAACAAATAAAAATCCTACAAAAATGCTTACAAGTTTTTAAAATCCTTGATGATCCAAACATATTAATAATAAAAAAAATAGAGTTAGCATAATGGGCTACTGTACCTAATCTGTGAGGTTTATGAAAAAATCCCTTTGTTACCCTTCAAGTGCTTGTAGCAAGCACATTTACAGCAAGAATTAACATTTCAAAAATGCTAAAAATTGAGGTGAAATTATGAAAATACTTTAATTTGACCTGTAATGTGCACATTACAGGTCAATTGCCCTCTCTTGTATCAAACACTACCACTTCAGACTGAATTTCCAGAATTTTGTGGTGGCCTTCAGACTTCAGTACATTAGCAGAGTATCAGTACCTTGGTTGAAACAGAACCAGTTTGAGGTAATTACAAAACCCCAAAGTAGTCCTGTGATTTTATTATCAAATTTTTGCTGCTCCTAGTTTTGCAGCTTGTAAACAACCCATCCTGCAACTATGTGATAATAGGTCCACTTCTAAAATTACTACATTTTGCCCTCTGAGTTATGAAGATAAAGCCTGGTGGTGAGGGGAGAAAATAAAATGACATGTCAGCCTCTTGTGGTAACTCTATCAGCATGTTCTGGACTAAATGACAAAGCTGCTGCTGAAAAGTCTTTCAAATTTGGACAAATCACAAGCCAACACCATCCTGCTTCTTGGGCAAGGATGCATTTCTGTGATAAAACAGGTAAACTCCTGTTTGTTATTTTATTTAACATCTACATGCACATGATCTCCCAGACAGGCATCTGCTTTCATCTGTTATAAAACACTTGATTCTGATCAACTGTTCTCCACTCTGCAGCTGAGTAGAAGCCCTAAAGAAGAACATTAGGTGGAGATAATCAATTCACAGGCTGTGCACATACTTGAAAAAGACACTCTTCACCACGAAAGCTCGGCTGGAATATTTATGAAATTGCAAACACTGTTGCAATGCTCAAGTAGATTTCCTTCTAATACTCGGTAATCCCTGATTCAACTTGGATTGTCAAACCCAGGAAGGTAAAAGCATATTGAGGGCTTGAAAAATGTCCTCCCCTTGTCTCAGCTGTTTAAGTTTGGTGTCGTGGTGCTCAGATTCAGTGAAACTACACACGACTTCTCTGGCTGGCTGTGAGATTTTGGTAATTTTTTTTTTTTTTTTTTTTCATTTGTACCCATGGGCCCAAAAAGAGCCACTCTGCTTTTCAGAGATTATTTCCAACAGGCATGTGAGTTATTCTGGTTTCCTTGCATAAAGCAATGCTCTCTTTCTTGACGTGCTGCTGTCTCTATCATACCAAAACTGTCACTCTCTCTCACTCGTTTGGCAGCTTCCTCTATGTCATGGGTTAGCAAGCATAGTTGCAGAAGTGATTTTCTTGCAAAGAGGTGCTTACAGCTTCCTCTGTGATCTGACAGAACCTATCAGCTGGCTAGTTTGAATATTGACGAATTTTTAAGCCACTTAGAATTTTGACTGCCTCTGTGGTCCACATTTAAGAATGGACAAACCCCGGGAAGCTCTCTCATTTCCGGCTGGAGGACAGGTAACTGGGCTGGGTCTGTACAGGGCCCAGCGGCTCTGCCAGGCCCTGCTGGGCCCTGCTCGGGTCGGGCTGGGCTGGGCCACAGCCATCCTGGAGCCAATGGGCCCTGTTCCATCCACAGCTCCCACCCCACAGCCCTGCTACGTGCAGCCGGAGCGGCTCCCCCTCTCCAGTGCTGCCAAGATTCAGCTGAAGCTGCACCGGTGTCTGGCAAAGATCATGTGACCAACAGCGATAAGCGAAATTCAAGACCTGGGTGAGATTAACCCTTTTAGTGCTGTGAAGAGCTGAAAACCTGAGGGAGGAGAAAGATGAGATGCTTAAAGCTGAAATTTTGTTGTAAAGCTATGATATATCAGAGTACCTGTTGCAATTTCATGGAAGCATGGGAGGTTGGAGCGTTCAACTTGTGCGTGAGAGCAAAAGCACCTGTGCTGGAATAAGCAAATGCTGCAGAAACTGTAATTTGATGAGAAGTTTGAACAGGGAGAGATGGAAGTGATGAGGACTCTTGCTCCAAATTGGAAGGAGAAGACCTCAGCTCTGAGACATGCTCCCAGAGATAGTCCTAAAGATGAAGATGATGAGGACCCTTTTTCTCCCAGGGAAGGGGGAGGGCCTCTGTTCTCAGAGATGAAAATGCTCCCAGAGATGGGTGAAGAGAAGTTTTGTTTCTGAACGGCTCAACCTTAAAATTGCACCCCAGTAGCTCAAGATTGGACCTTCAAAAGCAGTTGTTGGAAAAGCTGCAAGTCAGGGGAAGGGACTCCCACATGATGAGAGCAGAGAACCAACCTGGGTGGCTGTCTCGTTGTGATAGTATCTCCATAGTATGAACAAGAGAGACTCCTCTTCCTAAATGGACTGAACAAGGTTATTGCGGAAGTGATAAACAGACTGAACATCTCAAGGGTTGTCTTTTTACATTGTCAGAGGGAGAAGGGAGAAAGGTGGGGGGAGGAGAAGAGTTCTGAAGGTGTGGTATGATTTTTTTTTTTCCTTCTTTCAGGTCTATTAATAAACTTCTTTATATTCTTTCAAGTTTTGTGCCTGCTTTGCGTTTCTCCTAATTCTTATCTCACAGAAGGTAAACAGTAATGAGTATTTTGGACCAAACCCCTACACTAAATTGGTGTTTCCGCCAGGTTTCTGATCTTGTTCAGGGAGGAAATTGCAAACCATTGGGTCAGAGAATTTCTTCAGGATTTGGCCCATATCCTCCCATTCCCCTCCCCACTCAGGATTTTCCACCTCTGGGTCAGGTGTCTCATCAGTCACCCTGAAAATCAGCTCTCATTCTAGACAAGCTGCGAGACATATGGAGGAAGATTACCAGATTAAATACCAGGAGGGTGGTCTCTTTAATATCCAGGGGAAACTGAACACTCTCAAACAATAACCTATCAAATTTAAAGGGAAGGGAAACCCCGTCTCCTCCTCCTCTAACAATCTGGGTGCAATTACTCATAAATTCCCAAAACAGGCTTCTGAAGCTAGGACTGGGGTTAGGACAGAGAAACCACATATCATATGCACTTCGAACAGCTGCCTGTACCTCTGTCAACTTCTTATAAATCATTATCACCGAGCACAGCAAGACAGAAATCCTGATTTGTCTCCCTTGTCTTTAAAAATTGCGTATCAGGGACAAGATCGGAGGAAGTTGTGGATAGGCAAACAACCCTAGGGACCAAAAAAGCACTAGTACCTCAGTGAAGCCTAAGGACCAGAAAGACATGAGTACATCAAGCCAGAGAGACATTATGAACTCAACCAGCATAGTGACTACTTTGCCCCAACACAGAATAAGTAAATTCAACCCAAAATGTAATTACTACAGGTTTTTTCACTTTCCTTCGAGCCTCACATTGGGTGCCACTAAATTTGTGCCGGTTTGGCCAAATTTAGAAATATATCCTCTGAGAGAAGGCAGGCCACAGACCACCCCTCCCCCACCAGGTTCGGGAAAAAATAAATTTTCCTCAAAGGAAAGTAAAAGAGATAAAAACTATTTATTTAACAAACACACAGGAAAAGGAAAATAATGCTAAATAATAAAATCTCTCGCTGTGGAGAAAAAACCTGGGAAAGTGTCAGAGTCCTCCCTGTGGTCTCCTCGGAGCTGGGGCTTGGCCCAGGGCCAGGCCCTCTGTGCTCGGTGGAAAGTCCTCCCAATGTGTTCTGATATTGAAGCAGTCCAGTAGAAAAGGGAGAGAATCTGAAATTCCAGGGAAGGAAAAAAAGTTAAACTCTCAGTCTCTCTTCGGAGAAAAAGAAGCTGAAACACTGGCCAGAAGCTGACTGGAAAGCAGCAAGCCAGGTGCTTCCTCGCTCCCCTGCTGCAGCTGGGAAAAAAAAAGGTGCTATTTCTGTGTGACCTTGAACAAGCTGCAAACTGCTTTGAAAAAGCTTTGATCAGTTTTTCCTTCCCCCTCTCAGGCTCAGTTTAAAGGCATAGAAAAGCACAAGAATTAATTTCTGGGCATAGGGCAGCGATATGGGATACACATCATAAAGTCACCCCAAGACACTCTACTATTTGCTCCAGTGACCTTTTCCCTGGAGCTCTGTCTGAGTTTCTCTGTAGGTTTCACTGACAAGATGCTTGCCCTTTCTTACTCCTAAAGCTGTAAAACAAGCAAGGAACCTCACACTTCTGTCATTCAGATCATAAAAGTGTGAATAATGTTTGGGGAAAAAAGAAAAGAAGATGGTAAGAGCTTGCCCTTAGAGATCAAGGGTCTTGGGCTGAGGACAATCATTTTCGTGTTTCCCATACCTGAACTTTATTTGAGATGCCAAAAAAAAGAGATCTTTAATGGCCCTGTGTGGTTCTTACAATGTCTGAGGACAGTTTCACCTAAATGATACTGTAATTCTCAATTCCCACGTGAAACATCTGAATATCTGAGTTCCCCCTTGTCAAAAATGTGGCTGCAACAGAGACGCTTTAGAGCTCTGAATAACAGAGAACAAAGACAACGATGGGGGAAGACAAACATTCAGTAGGTGACTCTGGCAAACTGAGGTGGCTCTGCAGGAGCCCAAATTGGTAGTTTGGGTGTGTTGGTGTATTCAGAACATGATAGACACCCACTGTCGGCATGACAATAAGGAAGGAGAGTAATTTTTGCTGAATATGGGGGAATATCTGAAGGTACTGTTGGTCGTAATAATGTACTTGTTAGAGAAAGTCCTTGAAGGTGGTGAGATTTGACATGAGGACACTTGCTCTGTCTCCCATATTCCTTCTACAGACATATTTAGAGGTGGAAATCTACAAATACGAGCCAGGGTTTGGAACACAGAGAGGGAGCTGCATCTTCTTGCAGGAACAGGGCCCGGAGAGCAGAAATTCTGTGGTTAAAAACAGACTTTGTGATGGAGGAAATGGGACACCAGGCCTAGAGAATGTTCTTAAGATATCCTAAGCAATCATTGGATTAAACCCTGAGAATTCAACTCTGTTTCTTCCCAGAAGAGTGTGGATGTGCAAATTTATCTCATGGACTCGTCTGGTGGAACACAGCTTCTGGCAGCACTCTAGCAGGAAGAATCCTGTACTTAATCAATGATTGTCTCTTCTAATGAACAGCTTCTGCTCATTTAGTCATCTCCCACTGAAGGGAATTCAGCTAACCTGAAAATCTGAGTCCCAGCTGCCAGAGATGCCTATACCACGCGGCCTGGGGCAAGATTGTGTTCCAGGATTTAATTTGAGCCTGTCTGCCTGCCTGCTAGCAGGTGTGTAAGCCAAGATTTAGTCTGTGTGGTAGGTGGAAGAGCTCTGGCTCAGAGCACGGCTGAAACTCTGACACAGCACAGGTGGAGCACAGGCCTTTCAGCTGACTGTGTGAAAACTTGTAGAGCTCACTCAGCTGGTGTGAATCTTTTTTTAGGGGATGGATATGCACTTTTTCAATCAAGAGATATTCAGGTATAGCATGTCTGCGCAACACATTTGAAACTGGGTATCATGGAAAGGTTTGAGCAGGAAGGGACCTTAAAAATCATCCTGTCCCACTCTCTGTCACAGCCAGGGACATCTTCCACTATCCCAGGTTGCTCCAAGCCCTGTGCAACCTGGCCTTGGACACTTCTAAGGTTGGGCAACCACAGCTTCTCTGGACAACCAGGCGCTCTCTCACAGAAGGAAGAGTATTTTCCTATATGGATATGGGACCCATGATTTCCCAATCTGACTTGGCAGCATTCATGACCTTCTTCACATGGTAAAGGTGTACAGAAGAGTCTGCTCTTGCTTGTAGGCAACTCTTGGCCTTTCTCTCTCATGTAACTGACACTGACACAAAAGCAACATTTATTCTGTTTATAGGTGACTCCCAAAACTGTATGTCACAGTTATGGATGGTGGAACCCAACAAAAAGTGGCTACTGTGTGATCACACCATGTCTGTGGATCTTGTAGATGTGAAATTGCAATTTCTCCTTAACCAATGTATATCTGGGTGGCAGCAGAAGATGGGGTGTCTCATGTAGTTTTTCTCTTAGAGGAGAAACCTGTGATTCACCTGCAGTTTTCCTCTCAGTGCAGCCTGTCTGTTTACAGAACATAAACCAAAACATTTTATTTTCTTGAGCAGAAATTTTTGAATTTTTGAGCAGAAGGAAGAAGGAATCTGTTACAAGCAAACCAAAGTGAGATCTCAGCTCTTAATCATAACAGAATCTCTGAATTATTTAGATTGGAAAAGACCCCTTAGATCATAGATTCTAGCCTTAATTAGGGTCGGAACAAATGACCTTTAAGGCCTTTTCCAGCAGAAATGAGTCCAGCATTCTAAGGTTCTGTGAATTCAGGCTGTGCATGTACACTGTACTTAAAACGTCCCAAGTGTTCCCTTTCAAAATGTTAGGCATGCCAGCTTAAAGCAGCACAATGATCTAGCCAGATGGGTTTTTATGTTTGAAGGATCGTGGCTTGTTTTCTTACAAAAAAAGCACATTCAGAGGCAGTGGGTCACGCAGCCATTTCCTCCTCCAAGCAATGTGAGAAGCAAAACTTAAACTCACCAACTTTTAGAGCATTCTTTTAAAAGCCAGCATATTGCTTTCATTATCTCTAAATGCCACAGAAAACTTGCTTTAGCAGTAGCTAGCCTGGCTGCCTTTTTGTCTCATCAGGTTTTGCAAGAGAAACTGAAAAACAGCCTGGGAATGGGTTGCATTACTTTGTATTACGAAGTCCCCAGCAAAATCCTCGTAAACCTGTGGTTACCTTGTGCTTATATTTCATCTCATTGTGCAGCCAGATGCACTGGATGAGTGTGCCTCACAGGTGCTTTCAGTGGTGTTAATTCAGAGCAAAAGACTGAAATGTTGTAACTACGGGAAATGAGTGGAAGCACAAATAAATAACACCTGGTTTTCATTACTGTATTAAATTACCAAAACTCAGGCACTTAAAAATTCCCAGAAAAGATCAGAAGGGAATCAGGTGCTCCTGACTTCCTTTATTTCTAAATGTAAGTGTGGGGGAAGTAAAAAACATGGTTTTCATCCTTCATATTCAGAATTCATTAAAAACATTGGAACCAGTTCTGGGCTACATCCACTGTCTGTGTCATTTACTGCTACAACCCTTATCTCTCGATCTTAATTAAAGGATTATTGTGAAAATATTTGTTGCATTTCTGTCTTTAATTAATGCACTTCTTAACCCAATATTGAAGAAAAAAGAAGTACTCACAGGCAAAAAATTACACAGGAAATTTGGAGGGGCAATTTGCACTTCAACTTTGTGAAAGCACCATGATTTAACTGGAGTAAATTTAAAGTGTGACATATATTAAACTGCTAAAAGAAGTTATCTTTTATATACTCACAAACAAAAAAAGCTTTAATCAGACATTCACGTGCAGAACAGTTTACAGATATTAAACAATATATGCACATCAAGAAAACAGATAATAACTACTAATATTTACAACAGCATCCCAACTGCAAGTAAGCTCTTTCCCATTTACTATTCATGAAGGGGTTTGGACCTTCCACATATGCCTGTGCTATTATCCCTGACTGAAGAGATGGTAAACTGGAAGACAGAGTTGGTGCTGTGTACAGATAGATATTCCATTTCAAATTTCCAGGTAGCTTTGAAGCCACTTTGTCTCCTTGGAAAGATTGATTCACTCTCAGGCTGAAAAAAACAAGTTTCTTGAAACAGCTTGTGTCTAAAAATATAGGTCTGTATCTTATTAGCACCTTGAATCTAACACTCGTGTTCTTTATTTCCATTTATACCTGTTGCTTTTGCACAGGTATGTAAAAGTAGTTGGCAATATCACAGTTTCACACCAAGTGAATTCATCTCCTGGAACAGCATATAAGATTTTGTTTTAAACATTGTTATCTAAAAAAAAAAACATTTAGAAATGCCATATTTGTATATGTTTTTATTCCTTCTGCTTTTAAGGTGTTATCAGGACAACCTGTCAGCAGTCTGCTCTGTGGACAGGTGAGGGAAGAAGTCTGCTGATGTGAAGACAGCACTTGCTCTAAAATAGAAGTGATGCATAAATAGTTGTATCCTGAGACAGAGCTTGAGTTCAGTAGCTCACATGCACGTCACTATATTAAAAAGTTTTAGGAAAAATTATAGTGTATTATGCCTTTAAGCTTCTAAAATTTTCCCAAGTGCTAAAAACTTAAATAGTAGAGATTAGCATTTTTAATTTTGCCATATACATGTATATAATTACATGTCTACCCCTTGGCATATATACCCAATCATCTTTTAAAGCTATAATTTCCCCTGAGAGGTATTATACTAGAAATGGCAGAAATAAAGGATGGTCAGCACATCATGAATAGAAGAAGTACAGAAAAAACCCCAGGTTTACACAGTGACATCTTGCACACAGAAGAAAAGGCAACCTTTTTCACATCTTTAAAATAAAAAGTCACTATATGGAGACAGAAAAAGGAATATGGACTGCTAGAAGAGAACCTACTGCTTTATTGGCCAGTTTGGCCTGAACCTTGGTGTCATGTGTGGGCCAAACTGAAACGTGACAAATTAAATAAATGCAAATTAAATAAATGAACCTGGCAAGGATGATGAGACACCAATAAATTGGTGTCCAGGGCACAACTGGAAGCACTTAGACTGTAAAACCATGGAGGGAAGGTAAATCTCATCATTGCAAGCACCTCATGGCAAATCAAAGATCAAATCTCAGGATGTACTGAGGGATACTGATTTTAGGGGCAGGAAAAAAAGCCTTTTGGAGGCATTCTTGGGGCACTGCTTAAGGGGAGTTGCTTAAAAATTCCTTTCAGTGGAGCCATCAGGAGACATAAGGGAAGCTGAGTCTGCCCCAGACAAAGAGCCAGCTGCCTTCCCTGCTTCCCTGAGTTTCCATAATAATCCTGGGTATAAAGCCAAGAGGAACAGAGTGTACTTCCCTGTTACAAACTTATTAAGTTAGCATATACTTAAAATCATGCTGGATTGCCATATTGTGCAAAGTAAAATAATATTCCCTAATCTTATAAGAAATCAGGTCCTTCTTTTACAATATATGAGTCAGTATTTCTCTGCCATGGGCTTTCTTCGCATGCAGTTTACTTTTTAAAAGCAGACGGGGAAAAATTTGAGAAAATATGTAATGATAATGCAGATAAACTGTCAAAGTCTGATATCAAAGAAAGCCATGTTTACATATGGAAAGCAAAACAAAATCAAAAACAAAGAGCCTTTCTGCATTTGTCCTTATAAGTTAGACATGATTGGGACATACTATGTTAATCCCCTTTCATGCTAACCTATTCGGTGTCATTATTTAGATAATTTGGTTATAAATGTGCATTCTGTTGTGCAGAAAGAGGCTGAGGAGTCCTAAACCATGTTGCATTTACGCTGGGGGAGGAAGGAAAGCCTTACCCTGTCCCCTAAACTGCTCCTGTGTATCCGATTCTGTGCACTGGGGGTGGTTAATGAAGGGCATGAGTGATGGACAGGATCCAGGAGAAGCCAACCATGCAAGGTTGCTCGCAACCACCTACCAGCAGAAAAACACATACACTATTAGTTATTGGACATTTCTTACTGGGAGGCACCAAAACATTCATTTGCCATCCAGACAATTTTCTCTAGAGTAATTTTCTGCCTGCTGGGGGTTTGATGATTCCTATGGATCTGCTCCTAAAATTCCACACAGCGTCCAACAATGTGGCAAGAAGGCAATTTAGAACCACCACAACAGTCTGTATGTCCCTTTAAGTAAAATATTAAAAGGATGTGGAGCACTAGTGGTGTTGTCCTCTATCCTTCCAGCCAGAGTCAGGAGTCTAGGGAGGCATGAATGAAGGCACGGCCAGTGCCACACTCAAGGTTTTGCCTTCTACGATCGTGGATAAACCTTTGAGAAACTGTTGGCAGTGATGGGATTCACCTGAGAAGCATTGCGGGAACTGTTCCCATTGTGGTGAGCCACGATCAGACAAATCAAACGGACCAAAAGGTCCATTGGTTTGATGCTTCCACAGCCCAAAAGCTTTGAGCATTCAAAAGACTGTGAAAAATATATAAATCCATGCCTTACCATTGGCCTCAGCCCTCCCCTCCCCTTATTTCTCATATTGGTTGTCTTTCCAGAGAGTTCTATGGTCCTTGGTAGCTAATTGGACCTTATTACTCCTCCCAGCCCACCCCTTCTCCCATTTGCTGTAATTCCTTCTCCGCGCCTTGGTAACACCCCCTGGCTGATATTCCATTGGTTACTGTGTGCTTTCCACACCCGTATTGTGGGGATGCGAGACCCCCTATTCCACATTTCTTGGGCTTTTTCTGTGGATTTTTCCTCTTCGATAAACCCTCTCCCCCCACGAAAGAGTCTCTCCTCTTCTTTCCTGTCATGACCCAAAGCTTTCCTTGTTCAGTAGAAATGAATGAAGTGAAACAGGATGACTGAAATTAAAGGATATAATGAAATTAATGAAATTCATGTGGATGTGGTAATTAAATGTTGAATATAATGTCATATATTTCACTTACAGGCTTTCCAAATGTGATTAAGTAGCAATTTATGTAGCTGATTGATACCTTTTCTATTTCAACTAAAAGAACGACAGTTTTTCTGTCATCCAGACCTTTCATCCTGTAAATGAATCGTTAGACTAAGTCTTTATTCCAATTTGTAACATTATTTCCTTGATTTTGCTCAAGAAAAAATAAGTCACAAAGAAATTTGGAGTGGTTCATGATTGTGGTTGCTTGGCACATTTAAAGCTAAACCTTAAATAGACTAGACAAAATTTTCTACTACACCATATAGTGTAATTTAACATCAGAAGGGACTGAATTTTCTTCTGAAGTGGGTATGTTCAAGCAATTTTAAGTCCATGACTGACCAGCAGGTTCAGTGGAAATTTCAGTTAAGGACATGACCTTGTCGTTTGTTGAACTGCTAGAACAATATTTTTTTTTTATTCTTTCAATATCAGAAATACTGAATTCAAGACTCTTTGGCCTGAGAAATTGCTTTGACATCCCTCACAAAGGTAGACGTGTCTTTATAGAAATTAAAGTGTCAGTTCCCTGTGTAAAACAGGAGGCACTTCTCCAGACGAGCGAAAACGGCTTTTTTTCCTTCTTTCCAAGAAAACCTCTAAATTTTGAAAAGAACATTTTTCTTCAGCTACAAAAGAGAGTGCTAAAGCAACTGAAATGGATAGTAGAAATAATAGAGTGGAAAGTAATTTTTTCTTCATTTTGCTTTCTTGTCTTCAACTTCTTTTATTCCTGTCAATATTTACATGTATTGACTACATAAATGTTTATAAGACATGTTGATATTGCTCTTCACCTCATAGATCTATCCAAATAATTAATTAATTGACTCTGATAAAGTATTATAAATCAACTGTACCTTCAGCACAGACTCAATTATGTGGCACAAGTATTACTAAACCCATACCTTAAAACACAAATTATTGTCTTTCAGTACACATGCTCATAAAGTCATAGGGGCAATTAACCTTCTTCAGTGGTCCCAGAACTGATTATCAGTATTTTATTATCCTGAATGATACCTTCAGAGGTTTTGTGGAGTACTACAGACTGCAGACTTTTTTTTTTTTTCAAGGCAATAAGTCAGTTTTCACTTGGTTTATGAACCCTGGCCCATGGAAATCGCAGGACCTGTGTTTATTTAAATGTCTGTCCACTGGTCTTTTCTTAGATGACTTTGCCACAGTTGTCTCAGTGCAATCCCCAACATGCAATTTCCATGCTTTCCTGCTGTGTGCTGAGGCGTCAAACACCCTTGATGCTGAGCTGGTTGAAAGATATGCCTTAATGTGCTTAATTTTCAAATCTAGATAAGAACAGAGAAGTCAGTGTTCCCTAAGGACCCTGATAAAAAAGCTTGCTGTAAGACAGCTTTAGCTCCAAATTTCCTCCCATGCATCAAGTAAATTCTTTTTTCCTTTGGAAAATAGAAAATGAATTTTGTGTTAAAGAATACTCCATGTTAACAGGAGAAATAAAATGCCTGAAATGGTGCATGTAGCTGTAACTTTTTAGTTATGGAAACGTGTTCGCTGGGAGAGACAATATGTGCTGTCTTTTAAATTAGTTCCTTAAGAAGTAAAGCTCTTTCTCTTTTTGTCTCATTTTTTTTTATTTTTAGAAGCTATAATTTTTGTGAACTGTGTGATCCTGTGAACCCAGCAAGTCAGGCCACCACAATGCCATTATCTTACCAGCTGAAATATTGAAAGTTTTGCAGTTTTTTCCTAATTTTTGACTTTATTTCAGAGACTTCATTAGCTAAAAACAAAAAAAAATAGAAGACAACTTTAAATTATATGTATATTGCAATCCCTATTTCCTTTTCAAGCTTAATAGCCATAGATAAGTTTTTGAGGCGCATTAAAAACCCATAAATTGGAAATATTTAGATGGCAGCCTCAAGACAAGGTCTTTCCTAGCAAAGAAGACTTAGGGCTAGAAGTATTCAAAGTCTAGAAATAAACAGGATGTCTTTGAATTAAAACTCTGTTTTACTGAGGAACACATTATGTCAAACATCTGTCTATCCATTTTCTAGGCATCCATTTTATGAATCATCGTTTCATATAATGGATACTTTACTATCATATCTGTTGATTTTCTCACATATCCACAGGGCTTTTTTTAAGTTTTGGTGGGGGTTTTTTTGCAAGTAGTAAAATTAGGTTCTGGTAGATTGTTGCAAAGGTATTCACAGTCTGTTTTGATTTGGTTTGAGTTTTGTTAAGTGTTTGGTTTGGGATTTTTGTTTGTTTGTTTGTTTTTGTGAAGATCAGAGGTTAATTTTGATTTACAATCCATACTATGAGTCAGTAAAACATTTCTATCTCCATGCAGAGGTGGCTAAGGGATGGATGAAGACCAGTGAGGATATGGTATAAAGGGCAGTGGTCTAGATACAAGCAGGGAATGCTAATAAATAGATTAGTAATGAAACTGAGGACTTTGTGGCACTGAAAGCAGGGCCTTCTGTAGCATCGCCATTAGAATAATGTCAAGAAATGCACATAATGCATCAGCATTAACCTTATTGGCCTTAAAATGAAGGAGGGCAGATTTCGATATCAGGAAGGAATTGTCCCCTGGGAGGGTGGGCAGGCCCTGGCACAGGGTGCCCAGAGCAGCTGTGGCTGCCCCTGGATCCCTGGCAGTGTCCAAGGCCAGGTTGGACACTGGGGCTGGGAGCAGCCTGGGACAGTGGGAGGTGTCCCTGACCTTCTAAAAGGTTTAAAATCTGGCATTTGGAGCCCAGCAACAGGACAAGGGGAAATGAGGAAAACAGATGCAGAGGAAGTTTCATTTGGACATGAAGAAAAACAAATTTACTGTAAGGTGTCAGAAAACTGAAACTGGCTGCTCAGGGAGGCTGTGGTGTTTCCTTCTCTGGAAATATTCAAAACCTGCCTGGACATGGTCCTGTACATCCTGCTCGGGGTGAGCCTCCTTGACAGAGGAGGTTGGACAAGGTGATCTCCAGAGGTCCCAGAAGGTCTGTGATTCTGTGATTCAGAGACTACACCATGTTTAAATAAAACCAACAAACCAAGACCAACAGAACAAAGATAAAAACGAACACTTTGTGTTGAAATATCAGAATCAAATTAAATTGCCATGAATATTGTTGATATTGTATTTTAATCACAATCCTTCTTTACTCACTTGAATTTCATGGCACACAGATTTACCATGAAACTTTTATTTTCAAAGCTTGACAATTTCTTTTCTTTTTTTTTTTTTTAATTGGAGCTGATCTCAAATATATCTCAAAATGTTTTAAATAGGCTGGACTTAGGCTAAAGAACAGTCCAGTAAACCCATCCTATTATTTAATAGCCTCAGGAAGGCATCATTCCTCTTGTCCATGTTTGCAGAAAGGAACAAAACCCCACACAGTGTTTCTTGCTCAGGATTCACAAGTGTCATACAGAGGAAGCTGGAAATCTTTGCCTTGTGCCCTTTTTTGATTGTTACTGACCAGTAGTAAAGAGGAGTGATGTCTGTTGCAGAGTTTGCATTTACAGCCTGACCCACCACTCAAAATTTTTGTTTTCCATCTTCTTTCACATATTTTGAGCCATGTCCCCATCACAGACATAGACCTCCCACACTGATCAACTTCTAAACTCTTTAGCATTCAAATATTGTATACACATGTTGCAGATAAGAAGCTTGCACTTAGGTGAATGGATTAGAATAATTTTGCAAATAAGGAGACACCAAATGAACAGTCTGTTATTTTTCTGTGATATTATTTTGTGTTTAATACTAAGAAAAAAAGGGCATTATAGCAAAAAAATCTAATCATCCACATGATCTCCATGTTAAAAATGGAATACTAATCTGAAAATAATTTGCTTAGGAAGTAGTGGTAAAGCTAGAATCAATGTTTTAATTTCTTCCCAGGAAGAAATATTTGCCTAGACAATTGTGAGGTAAATTTCTTTCCCGTTCAGAGATGCTTATAAAATTTTATATTGCTCCTTATCTTGTAGATAATGACATGAAAATTTTCTACATACATAAAAAAATACACTGCACAAGACAACAAAGACTGGAAAGCATTAGAGGTGTTATTTGCTCAGCCTGGATCAGGTGGGATAGGAAGCTGAGACTGTTTTATATTACATTTTTATCTGTCATGTTTTAAAGTGCTTTTTGAAATAGCATTTATAATTTCTACCCATAAAGAAACACATTCTGTAGAATGATGCCTTCAGAAGAAATGAAAGACAAAAGTTTCCAATTAAGACTAAGTGCCACCAAAGATCTCCCCAGAGATCTCCCCAGAAATGTTCCCTTTGTCTTATTGATGCACTGCCGATATTCTTCCCCAGCTGAAGAAAGGGTGGAAAATGCAGATAAAGTCCAATAGTGTTGCTATACTTATTATTTTAATTATTATTATTATTATTATTATTGCTATTGCCTTCCTATTACCTGAATTTCCAATGGAGAAATAGTAGACGTTTTAAGAGTCTTCTCTTAAGGAAGAAGAGAATAGGGAGAGAAAACAAAATTTATTATAAGCCAAAAGGTTTTGTCCCAAGAGGACATTTACATGTTAAAAGTGGCTGGTATTGCTTTTGAAGTGGATAAATGCAGCACTGTATTTCAAACTTCATGGTTCATATTACCTCAAAATCCTGGCAAAGGGCAAAAACTTGAAATGAAAGGTCAGTGCAGAATCTCTGAGAACAGAATATTTACAATTATGAAATGGATATTATGTGTGCTCTGCAGTGGACACCAAATTATTTTTGCAATATCTCCCAAAACAGTTCTCTTTCAAAAGGACTGCAGGTGCTTCAGCCTCACTCTGGAAACAGCTGCTTTCTACACTAAGCTACTCAAAATACTGTATTTTCTCATCAGAAACCCAGAGTGATAATAAATTGGCTCCAAAATTGCCTTCTTCACTTGAGATCCTGGGTGATGCATCATTTACAACAAAACCCTTGACTTCAGAAATGCAAACTCTCACCTAGATCAACCACACTGACAAACAAACAAGACTATATCTGTTGGTACTCGCTTAGTTATTCAAACCCAGTCTTTGGCCAGTAATTTTATGGGACAAAAGAAATGATTTAGCTGTCCATGCCTCTACCCTGTGGCATTGATATATTCCAGCTGTTCCATACAGTGTCTAGTTTGGTCCAGCTGGCTTTGGACTGTTCTTTCTGAACCCAAACAAATTATATGGTCCCTGTAAAGACAATCCTTGTACTTGCAGATTAGATTTTTTTTGGAAGAGGTTCTGTGTTTTCTTTTTGGCATTGATTTTTCACCTTTTGATTTAAGCTTCTCTGGTAACTTGTCAACAGCTGCTGCTAGGATATTATTTTCTCCAAAGTCAGACAGACACTATTAAAGCTTAAGGGTGTCTCAGTCTCTGGAACTCTGATCCCAGCAATGCCATAATTATGGTGTTTCCAGGTTTGGCTTTGGCCAGCAAGTTGGCTTTGGCTTTGGCTGCTGATTTTTGGACACAGCCTAGAAACACTCTTTGCGCCCATGACAATTCCTCTCAGCCAGCCAGGCAGAGTGGCTCTGAGCTGGAAAAGCAGAGTGCAGACAGAGCCAAAACCATCACTGGGTGTCAGAGCTCACCAAAACAAACCCAGGAGTTTCTGCTCCAAGAAAATGTGGGTTTAGGACTTCTGCTGGGTTTGATGGCAGTCGAGCATTCCCAGTCACCTGATTGTCCAGATGGAGATGCTGGAACATGGATAATCCTTATAAATTAGCTGTAGGGGAAACAGAGATGAGAGCAGAGAGGAGAGATGGATGAACACTTCCTACTATCTTTAATAGTCAGGAAAATGAAACTTTAATTTTCTAAATTTAAAAAATGCAACAGAGAACATGAGTACCTAACTTTCATGAATATCATGAGTGAAAGGAGTGGTGGACAGCATTTTCAGGGAAACATTACTGTCATCCCAAATAAGATAATTCAGAAATTTTAATTTATTGTTGCCTCAGCACACAAGGCTGAAATTAAATGCCACTTTATCTAGTACTGGTTTTTCAGTGTCACATTAAAACACAGCTCATTTTGTTTCCTTTATTCTAACTTTCTTTTGTATTTTCTTACTTTTAATTTAATCTGTTCTGTGAACTCTTAAGAATCCATGCATTAACCCAAAATCTTTCTTCAAAACCTGGGGAAAACAGAAGCCACGTGGCACTTTGAAAGGTAAGACCACATCCAGATGAAAGCTTTTCTCTGATTGGAAATTACATATTCAAGACTAATGACTAGTATTGGATTGTTAGCTCAGGTAAATGTATATATATATATATATATATATAAAAGACAACTTGCTTTAAAACAAATTTTTTTCTACATTTTATTTTCATGATGAAAAGAAATTAAGGAAATTTTTTAAAAATTAAAGCCAAGAAAAATTTCTTTCTGATGGTGTTAAAATCACCTTTTAAAATTTATTCCACCATCTTTTCCAAAATTTTTAACTAAATCTATCCAGATTTTTAACCAAACAGGAGCATAAAACACAGCAAAAATAATTTCCATGAATTTTGAGAAGACTTACTCAGCTCTGCGTCGAAACTTCTCAAGACCTACTTGTCTAAAAACATCCAGTCTCCTCTCCTGCGGCTGTAAGATGGGAGTTGCACATGGTTTGGTCTATTATGGTTGATCTTGAGAAAACAGACTGATTGGGGATGAGAAAAGTGGAATAAACAGGGGCACTGTCGGGGCCTGATACCCAAACACAAACCACAAACACGGCTGCCAAGACACATAAACTGTGTGTCCAGGCTCAGCGGATGGCTTTTATGTTGGGAAATATCCCAAAACCAGCCTTCAATAAGGACTGAGTGGCGACCTTTCTTTTGTTTGGTTTGGGTTTTCTGTTGTTGTTGGTTTTGGGGTTGGTTTTGTTTGTTTATTTGTTTTTTGTTGTTGGTTTTTTTGGGGGGGTTTGGTTTGTTTGTTTGCAGGCTTCTTGTTTGGGTCTTTTTTTTCTTTTGATAAGTAAAGGCCATCAAAGAAATGTATGCAATTGAATGACAGTGGTTCATTTAGAGATGAGTATCTATATCCCAAGTAGCATTTTTAGGTAACAAGAAAAGTGTAATTTTGTTTATACAGTCCATCCCCCCCTCCACAGGGACTGCTGACAGATGCCAGGACGAGGACATGGCACAGGTGTTATACCATGTAGGTATTAGGTGGATTTTTCTTCCAGTGAATATAGTCACTTTTTCAATCCATGTCCACTTCTTTCATCCACAATGTATTGTTTCAAGGTGATGAATTGTGTACTACTTTAAACATGTCCCTTTTGTGTTCATTTTAAAAGTCTATACCTGGTTCCATTCGATAACAATTTTCTAATTGAAAAACAAACAAAATTGCAGTTTTCTACCAAAGAAAGGTCTGGATTTGTTACTTTTCACTTAAGGACTTTGTAGAATTAAATTTATATTTCAGACTTAGTCTCTTTTACTCTGTAGTAGAGCTCTTAAAATTAGATTTACAGCTTTGGATTTTTGAAACACCAGAGTCTTTATTAGTTTTGGTTTTGGGTTCATTTTTTTCCTTTCACTTATGATAAATTCTTCAAACACAGGTTTAAATTATCATAGTAATTCATCCATAGCATGTTTTGTTGTTGATCACTGTCATGATTTAACCCCAAGGAGCAGCCAAGCACCATGCAGCCATTCTGTGTTTTTAGAATTCCCTAAAAATTCTGTTCTTAGGTCTTATTATTAGATTGTATGCGATTAAAGTAATACAAATTATTTCCCTGCTTACTCTGATACCTATATATTGCACTTAAAACATCAGATAAAACAGAAATACTCAGCACCCCAACCCATCAAAATCACCTTCAACTGAGAAAATAAGATAAAGAAAGGCCATTTTGAGGGAATGATGAAAATTCGTGTCTCTCTTCCACTATTTGAGGAACACTGTGAATGATCATAGAATTTCAGAACCATTTAGGATGGAAAAGGCCCCTGAGACCATTGAGTCCAACCTGTGACTGATCCCCACCCTGTCCCCAGCCCAGAGCACCAAGTGCCACCTCCAGCCCTCCCTTGGACACCTCCAGGGATGGGCATGCCAAAGCTCCCTGGGCAGCCCCTGCCAAGGCCTGAGCACCCTTTCCATGGGGAAATTCCTGCTGCTGTCCACCCTGAGCCTGCCCTGGCCCAGCCTGAGGCCGTTCCCTCTCCTTCTGTCCCTGTTCCCTGCGAGCAGAGCCCAACCCACGCCTTGCTATAACCTCCATTCAGTTGTAGGAAACGATGCATCTGGAAAATTATAAATGTAGCATATGATGAATCTATCCCTAGAAGTTACTCACTGAGATTCAAAGAAGCCCAAAATGATGAAGAACACGGACTCATCTGATCACATGAACCAAATTAACAGAGGTCTGGTCAGACCTTTGATAGGTTGAAAGCCCAGGTAGGAGGGCTGAGCCCACCTGTTTATGGGTGAAATGTGCTACATGTTCATGAAATAACACATCTTCCTCTCACTCCCTCTTCCTTAAAAAGTCATATAAACCAGCATGCAGGTTCCAATTTTTTAATATCTCTTATTTATTACCCATACTGCTGCCTGCACTGCAAAGCTGTGAATTGTCATTGTAATATCAATATTATTTTCCAAAGGTTTCAGACAATGTACACTCTTTCTTTGCTTCATCTTTCATGATTCCTGTCAGCATGTATAATGTTTAGAAATTTTTTTCTTGAGGGAAAAAACCCACCAAAACACGAATCCATGTTCCTGGTGATACCTCATCAGTTCTGTGTGCTGTATTCCTGCCAGTTCCTTGGAACAGTTTCAGTTAGAATCACACTCTTGAGCTCAATCCTACCAAAGATGATAAGCTATGCACATAAAATCCCCTCAGTAAATTTCTTTAATCAGTTTTTAGATTATCATTCCTCACCTGAATTAAAATGTGGTTATTCTAAATAATGGCTCCCTTGCCTTTCTTGGACAAAGCAGAGAGTATTTAAAATTTGATTCAGAGTGAAAACAACAAGGGGCACAAAAACTGTTGTTTAGAGGAGGCAGAACCACTTTAGATGCTCAATGAGTATCACCAATAAAAATTATGATGCTGTTTTGACAACCTTTCTTTGACCAACCTGATAACAAAGTATTATAAACTAGCAGTCTGGTTTGTTATGAGAGAGGAAGTCTTTATTCACGCCATGATCTTATTTTAAGTATGTTTAATTTTGTTTGGTTTGGTTTTGCTAGTCATTTTTATATTTTATATAATATATATATATAATATATAACCCACTTCTTAATGGGTTTAGTGAATGTAATATTAAGAACTGCATTTTATAATGTCTCTAGCAGAGATTCTGTGTAGATATTTAGGGAAGATGAACTGTATGAAATGCTGGTTGGATATATTTTAATATTGTCCTGACAAAAATTACTCAGTGACAACTGGGCTACATGTGGATGCAGAAATACCTTGTGCTCCTGCAGATGATTTAAGTGCAGAGGTGCCCTGTATGGTAATGACACAGTTGGTAACTTTGGCATCGTGAGAGGGAAGATATAGTACAACCCCCCACTATTTTATTTCAAAATAGATTTCTTCTATCATCTTCAAAAGGGAAAAGAAACACTTAGGTGTGTGTATACATGCCCATAATAGTAATTTATATGAATACCTAAAAGCTAAAATATTAGTTAAATACATGTCACCTTTAACATGAAGCAAAATGTTGCAGGAAAGTTTGAACTGCCTGACATGGAAATAAAGAAATTCAGTCCATGTTGCCACAACTTTCTTCACACTTCATGAAAATTCTGTTGAAAAAAATTATCTTAGAGTAATAATGATTTAGCATCAGGCTACCCTCTATTTATTGCTTTTCATATTAATATTGCTGGTATTGATATATAATTAAAAGTGTCTTGCTTCAGTTTAGGCTAAAAATGTAGCACTCTCTTTCTTTCTTAAAGGTTAATATTCACACTGTTTCTTGATTATTTTGCTTTAAATTTCACTTCAATAAAACCTGTGAAGTGTAGCCTGGCCCTTTTCTTCTTATTTCAATCCTGTACTAAATGGTATAGGAAGTGGATGTATCAAATACATCATTGAAGGTAATGTCAAGCAATGTTCCTCCGCTGCTATGTTCAGTGAAATCTGTTTAAGTGACAGATATTTCAGTGACCAACCCTCCTGAAGGGTCTGTTCTTATACTCTGACAAAATTCTTCTGTGTAAAAGGACCTGGGGGTGCTGGTGGGGCACAAGGTGCCCATGGGCCGACAGAGTGTCCTGGGGCCAGGAGGGCCAGGGGGAGCCTGGGGGCATCGGGTGGAGTGTGGGCAGCAGGTGAGGGAGGGGATCCTGCCCCTCTGCCCTGCCCAGCTGAGGCACCTCTGCAGTGCTGGGGCCAGTCCTGGGCTCCTCAGGACAGGAGAGACCAGCAGCTGCTGGACAGGGTCCAGGCGAGGCCACAGAGAGGATTTGGGCTCTGGAGCAGCTCTGGGATGAGCAGAGACTGCGGGAGCTGGGCCTGGCCAGGCCGGAGAAGGGAAGGCTGAGAGGGGATCCCATCAATCCATACAAACACCTCCGAGGGTGCCAGAGGATGGTGCCAGGCTCTGTTCCGTGCTGCCAGGGACAGGATGGGGAGCAGTGGCCATAAAATAAACCACACCAAGCTCCAGCCCAGCAGGAGGAAGAGCTGCTGTCCATGGAGGGGCAGAGGCCTGGAACAGCTGCCCAGGGAGGGCCTGGAGTGTCCCTCTCTGGAGACATCCCAAGGCCAGCTGGACACGTTCCTGTGCCACTGCTCCAGGGGATCCTGCCTGGGGTTGGGCAGGGGCTTGGAGTGGGTGAGCTCCAGAGGTGCCTTCCAGCCCCAGATACCCTGGGATTCTGGGATTCCTTGAGGCTGATGTGTGAGTTTTGCCTGTGCCTGAAGACATGAGATTCTTAAGCAAAGCTTTATTGGCTGTGTAAAGTTTATCACCCTTCACTCAGGGCCAAATTGAATCTGGATTTGTGTCCTGTGTATGACAAGGTAAACAATCAAGCTGCTTCACAGGGTCTTAACCTGATGCTATGGGAGAACTGCAGTTTCATCGTCTGGAGGGTTGCACTTTAAATGTACTTAAATTATTACTCTAAAAGCTAATAGTTATTTATTTGCCTGGAAATCAAAGCCTCTTGGACATGGCTCTATATGTTCAGTTATGCTTCTCAAGATACCACAAGCATGAAAATACCAAAGCCCTGCACTGCGAATTAAATCAACTCTGCCTTTTCCACTGTGTTTGTTGCATTTTGTTCATGTACACATGACTCAGACAACTCTCCATGGCTTTAGAAAGGACAGGCTGCTTCAGCAGCACATCAGATCACTGATCTGGGTAGAATTGCTTTGCTAAATTACCTGCAGAACAAATACAATCTTTCCCAGCCTAACTTGGGCTTTGGGTACGCCTTAAACACTCAAATGTCACACAAGAATCCCCACTGAAATCTCATTTTTGGTAAAACAAATCAGGAATAAATAAGTATAGCAGTGCAAGTGTGGATGTTTGGAAAATCAAAGATTTAAAAAGAACTGTGTGTTTCCTGTTGTTTATTTTTTTCCTATTTATTTTCTCCATCAGCAAAATAAATAAAAATATTTGGCGTGATTGCATTAGGACCAATTATTTGGGGTTTTTTTTACTAAGTAAGTATTTCCAAAATATTTGTTATACATTCTTACATGAATTATAAAAAAAATTTAAAATTAAAAAATGTAGGTATTGATGGTCCAAATCTTCCCACCATTATTAACCTTGTTTATATTCCCTCTCATTCTTGAAGGAATACAAAAGCTGACATGTAGGTTACAAAATGGGAAACAGCAAAGTGCTGAGGGATGAAATCTGCCCTGGGAAGTTAAAAAAAGATATTTTGGGGGAGACAGTGCCTGAGGAAAGGTAAAGATATGGATAAAATACTGACAATCCTGAGTGTGTTCCTTGTATTCCTACCAAGAGAGTCCATTCAGGCAGCACCATGATCATGATTGCACAAACTGGATGCTCTCATCTCACAGTGATGTATTTTCTGTTCACCAGATATCAAATATTGTCATAAAAGGCTCATGGCAGCATTTGAGCACGTCTCAGCATTCAGCACATTAGCAGTGACAAAATGACAGCTTTTGGCTTTGCTCTATTTTCAGATCGTTCAAAGTGCTGCAGAAATGTTTTTAGTAGAAGGGACAGTAGAGGGGAGAGAAGCACAGAACAAAAAAAGATATAAAGAGGTCATTTATGCTTCCCGGTGAAATATATCCATGAAGCTAAAACCACATCACCTTTTGTGATATGAATTCTGCAATATCACGAGCCTCCCTTTCTCTGCTCAGACAAGTTCAGCTTAGACAAAGCAACCCTGTGATGATTTTCTCTGCCTTAAATTTGAGCATGAAAGAAAATAAGTGACAATCATTCAACTTTGAAGACAGGCACAGAGGGGAAGTTTCTGGGACTGGTGGTAATGAGATGTCTCCCTCTCAAAGGAATTTTTTAATTTAAGGAAACCTTAAAGCTCAGTGTATAAAGGTGTGTATATACATATCTATCTCATTTATTTATTTATTTATTTATTTATTTGTATATATAAATGTTCTTCTGGTACTCATGAATATCGTAGTTTCTTATCTGCTGATTGAGATGGGGGTGTTTGTTTTATTTCTGCCAGTCCAGGTAGTTTCACCCCTGTCTCTTAATTGCCATTCAAAACCGTACTTTTCTTCTTAATAAAAGTAGAAACAACACTGCTGTAGCTGTAAAAAATAGCTTGTGTGCTGAAACTAATGGAAATGCTGCTCAGAGGAAGCTCATGTTCCCCCAGCTGTGAAACAGCTGGGATTTACTCTTGAAAATCAAGCAGTGTTTAGGGTGTCATTACAAGCAGTGGGAACAGGGTGACAAAACACTTGTTTTCAGACTCCAGAAATCCCCAGAACACTGCAAAAGAGTTTTATAATTTCTTTGAATCACTCCCAATCTCAGTAAGGGTGGCTGAGAATACCCAAAGGAGCTGCAGGATTAATTTTTCCAGGTGTGAGGTCCAATAATCCACAGCTGATAGACTGAACCCACCAGGAAACATATTCGGAAAAGTGTCATTGACTTCAGCTTTGGAAATATGATGGACTTGGTGAAGATGTGCCAGGTAAAATAGAGATATATTAAATTGGAAATTTTATCCATAAATTATATTCTTCTTCAAGATACTTCATGTACTTTGGGTTTATCTGTGAACATTTGCAGTAAATCTTGGGCCTTTATTAAAGGAAATATGTTTCAGTTTTAAAATTTAATAAAGAAAGAGTTCTAGAAAGGATTTCTGGGAATTCATTTGGACCACAGGAACTACATTCTATGAGGGCTTTTGCTGAGGCAGGAGAGGATGATTAATTAAGATATAAGCATGGGAAAACATAAAAAAATAACAAATTGATTGGGCTTTCAAAAACAAAACAAAACAAAGCCAAAAAAAAAAAAAAAGGCCAAATAAACTCCACAAATACCTGAACTTATCCAGTGAGGAGAGAATGGGAAGATTTTTTTTTTTAGTCCATGGTCATTGCTGCTGCTTTCATGCAGTCACTCAGTGTTGTTCAAAAGCTTTTGGAGAACAACACTTTCATTTCTTGGTAGGAGGTATGTAAAGGTATGTGAAACATCTCGTGAAAGGAGTCAAATGTCACAGAAATTTGATGACTTAGAATTTGGGTGTTGCATAAGTAGAAATATGCAAGAAATGGAGCTTAAAATGCCTTATGCAATAAAAACCACTCACACCCAAATGAAAAGCAAATGAACAAATCAAGACACAAAAAAACCCCCAAACAAACAAACAAAAAATACAAAACAGACAAGAAAAATAACCCTCAGCCCTGATAACTTCTTAAAGGTATACCTCTATAACTAGCAAATAATGCTTATGCTCAATTTTTTTAATAGTCATTTCTTCTTACACTCAGTGAAAGACCAAGTTATGATAAAGCATTTGATAAAACTTACAAACTTTATTTCTATGATTTTGCTCTTTTGGTTATTTATGTGTATTCAACTATTCCATTAACTGCTCTCTAATTTCCATGCCCTTGAGCCATTTTAGAAAGAAAACCATGCTGAGACAGGCACATGACCTAAAATATATTGTCTAGAAAACCAGAATATATGACAAATTTTTAAGGATCTTCATGCAGGACAGGAGTGATGGTAGGGAAAGAAGCTCAAATACTTCTGAGAAATAATATTATTCTAATATTTAATGTGGCTTGGAGCTATGAGTTTCTTCTTCAATTGGTTTGGAGTCTTGTTTTGTTTTTTTTTAATTAAGACTGTTTAAGGACTGCAACCTGCTGCAGAATGAAATGGGGAAAAAAACCATAATTGATTCTGTTGTTAGCGTTTAAAAAATTGTGTCAGCATGGGAGCTAAAGCAGAAAAGATCATATAAGTTTATAACTGATTATGGCTTTTGTAATAATAGTTATTATGCATTTTCCTAGCTTAGAGGATTTTAATGGCTATAAAAGTATCAGGGAAAATCATCCAACAAGGTACTACAGGTAGGTTTTATGGTTGTAAATAGGAGTAAAAAAAAAAAGAAAAAGATTAAATCCATTTTTAACCATAAGTTATTTTGAAGGAATTTTTAACCACATTAGGTTAACGAACATTGCTAAATTTTCCCCTTCCCCGCTGCAAGAATTAATGATTCATTAAATGTTTTCCTCAGCCAGAACAATATTAAACAGCCAAGCAAACAAGATTTTCTGTAAGAAGAAAATGCTCTGGTTTATTCTTCTTGAGTGCAGGAGCAAACACGAATTCTTTGAAAATGTCTACTTTTAAAATGAGAGAAAAGGGGTGGGGGGGTAATATTTCTGTGGTGGAACCTGAAGACATCAATGGGTCATGCTGAACCAGTTCAGTGTGGAGCACAAGGAAACTTGATATTTTCACAGAAGGCCTGCAGTTTGAATATTCTTGTTTCTGCATGCAACATTTTGTGTTTCCAAGTCTTTACCCTAAAATTTGCATACGTAAGCCCTTGCTTGGTAGTTCCATGTTACACCCAAAGCATTAAAATCCCCTATATTTAAGGCATTTATTCTATATTCTGATAGAGTGGAGGCATCTTCTCAGTGACTGTTTTATAACATACATTTCTGAGTCCAGTTCCAGTTCCTATGGTAGTGATGCCTTTTCTTGGTCTTAAAATCAAGAATCAGTAGGAGATAAATGTCATGACCAAGGAAGAGCACATCCTTATTTTTCTCATTTCCACTGTGAAAGATATAAGGCGTTTTGTGTTTTAATATCTTTTTTTTTCTTTTTTGCTTTTTTTTCTTGCCAAATATCCAAAGATTAGTGTCATTTCTTGCTTGACAGATCTGATTTTATATCTAAATGGCTGTTATTCAGAGCAATGCAATAGCGTAGGGGATTTACATATTCCACAGAAAAGTAGCTTTCCCTTAAGAAATTTTATCCTGTACCTTTTCCTTGTTATCTGCCTGCTGCAACTTTAATGATAATATATATTCACTGAAGAGTTTCATATTTTTTTTGTGGCAAATTAAACAGCTGGCTGATATAAATATTGCCTTCAGTGCTCTTCTGAACAGGAAAGAGCATAATTTCTGGAAGTGAATGTGCTGCACATTTTAAAAAATCTAAACAAAATAGTGGAAGTGGTAGAAAAGCAGCTACTGGGATGCCTCCCTTGCACATTACACTTACACTTGTCCAAAGAGCAACATTTTCCTGATTATTTACATAAATGAAACCCTAATCTTGGGTCAAAATCACAACTGACATGGAAGAAATAAACTTTTAGCTGTGCAGTTGTGCCACAGGGCTGAAAATGGCTCTGTGAGTTGAAGAACTGCCCCTTTTTTTATTCTCCCTGTAGATGGGATCATTAATGCCATGTTCAATTTCTCATCAAGTGGATAGAAATCTAGACTTCCACATCATCTGCTTTATTCAGTGAAAATCAATTTACATGGCAGCTTTCATGACACATTTTATGCAGGGGAAGGTTCTTGTAGTCATGAGCATAAGAGGGAGTGTGTTCCATGACATACAATTTTTGGGAAGTTCTGTAAGTTAATACATTTGTTTAAGCCATTGGACTTCCTCAACATGGCTAATATACAGGATTCAAGTTCACAAACTGTCTTTAGAATCCTGAATGTTATATTTGAGAAGTTGTGGCAGTCCAGTGAAGTTCCCACTGACTGGAAAGGGGGAAATAAACCCTCCATTTTTAAAGGGGAAAAAGGAATAACCTTGAGACAGAATTCTTTCTAGCAACAGTGAGGAAATAATAGTCAGGGTCATACAATCCCAAAATAATTTGTGGGATTTTGAGTCTAAAATAATCCTTGTTATATTTACAATACATAGAAGTCAAATACCTATACCTATTTTATATTTCCAATGTCTGATGATCTCCAATTATTAATTTTATTTTAACAACACTTTCATTATGTTCCTTGTCAAAGAAAATGCTCTCATAGATAAAAATACTGTCAGGAAGACTAGAACAAATTAACTGTTTTATCAGTGGAGAATTCAAGAATCTAAGGACATAAGTGTGAACAATTCACCACTTGATATTAAAGTAATCCTAATTCTTCTGAAATAAAATAATTACATTATTAATTGAATAAAGACATGATTTTGATAGTGTTTTTTGATGTCAAGTACATTCCTTGGTACTCTCTAATCAAAATCACTTGCAAAGGACAGAAAATAGATGTATCAAAGTCCTGTAGAGATTAAGTATACAATATGAAATATTAGATAGGAATTACTTTTCCAAAGAATGCAATTTCTTGCACCTAAAGGATCTGGTAATTTAGATATTCAAGTCACCATTTCTATTTCCAAGTAAATCAACCTTCAAAGTAGGGAAAAGTCTTTGGTGGACTGTGGGAAGCCACACAAGTCACAGTCTTAGTGACAAGAAGTCATTTTACTTGGGGTCAGAATGACTTGTTGGCATATATTCTGTATTTTACATGCTGTCCAAGGGACTATGTGCACTGAAAAACTTCCCAAAATAATCTGTGAAGCTGAAGACAGAAGCACAGTGGAAAAAAATAAACACAAAAATATATACATGATTTAAATATTGCTCTAAAACTGCACAGTGCTACAATAGGGAAACTGTCAAAACCCAAAACTAGTGCAGAATTAAAAAAAAAACAAAAAACAAGCCAAAAAACCAAAACCAAATCAAAATTAAAGAAAGAAACAAACAAAAAAACCAACAACCAAACAAAGAAAACCCCAAAACAAACAAATAAAAAAACAACTGTGAGGAAAGCAGGAGAAAGAAAATAATTTTCAGTGCTGCATTTTATGAGTCACAGGCTGGATGGCAAGCAAATGGATACCCATTAGAAATTACAGAGATAAGAAGGTTTATATATAACTCTTAGAAAGCTACAGCCTCTATGGGAAATTAGCTTAAAACACTCATGAAGGAGATTTATATAAGAATAGGCAATTACTGCCAGGATTCTTCTCTTCGAGATATGTTTATCTACATTACAACTCCCTGAAAAATCAGGGTACAGTGAGAGCTGAAACAACATCATGCAGTCAGACCAATCTGTCAGCAGTAGTACCAGTACTTCCAAGTTCAAAAAAATGGGGAAACAGAAGGCAGACTGTAAAGCAACACAGCAATGAGTGAATTCTCATCAGGGTAAAGGCTCAATCTGTAAATTCAGAAATGTATTTGGACTTCTAAGATCTGGTTTAGATCTTTTCATAGATCAACAGAAGGTAATTTCAAAAACATTTTGATTATATATTTTGCAAAATAACTTTAATTCAACTTTTTCTTGCCACAATTATGAACTAAAGTAGTAAATAATTTTGTTTGGTTTCTGTTCCTTTTTTTTTTTTTAGGTGACTGAAAATACACTTAACTGAGGGGGACAATGCTACTTAAGTATATGAGCTTATTTGAACTTCTAAGAACAGTATTGATCTAATACCTTCAACGTGCAAATGCCTTGAATTTACAAGGAAATATTTCCACTCTTACCATTGTTTTTGAACTGTGTCCAAAGATACCAGTTTTAGGGTCTGCCAAACCAAAGGTGTCCAAAATTTCTGAAGTATAGTGTAGTTTCTGCAGGCACTTTCGAACATTCAAGCCATCATTTTTCTACACTTTTTCTTGGCAGTTTGGAAACTTGCATAATTCCAAATTGTCTTGGCAAGCGTGAGACTGCAGAAGGACAGCTTCTTGCAGAGATCCTCTCTCTGCACCATAGCTTTATTTCAAAGTTCTTAGGGTGTTTGTGCACTTCGAAAAATCTGCTCATGTACATTTATTTCCACCATTAAACCCACTTCTGAATTGATATTTTGCTCCTATAATAGGTATTTTTCAAAGATCATAGTGTGAACAGAACATAATCATATTCTTTCATTGCATTACATAACTTCAATTTCAGGCCTTCTGTCTTTCCTAATTCCTGAGCTATGGATATTGCTGGGTGAAATGATTTCTTCCATGACCCCATTGCTGAAAGGGAAAGCAGTGCTCCTGCTGCAGATTTTGTCTTGCTAAAATAAGGAATTGATGGCTCATTTGTTCCTTTGCTCTTAGAAGTTCTTTATTTACAGGACAGTTATCTGAAGTATCTCTAAAAAAAGATAAAAAGAATAGCAGTAGAAAGAATAATAGTATTTTAAGCTTGCACTTAGAAGAAGGAACCAAAGGCTGAGGTTGGAAGGGATACCTGGAAACATTTTATTTATATATTTATTTATTTGTTCATTCAGTGTTTTTTCCTAAGAGTTGCAGTTTAGGAGCATAGTGCTTATATTAGGCCTCCTGTAGTCTTCTTTTCAAATTTTTATTAGGGAATTATCCTCTGCTCATCTCCTTGTAAGAAATTATATCTCCCGTAACCACAAAAAACACATACTCTGCATAATTGTGGATACATTGACATCACCGTAAATTTTACAAGATTTCATGCAATCACAGCAAAAAAAACCTTGTGGAGACCCCCACTAACATTTTGTGGAATAAAGCATAGATAATATAGGCACAGACAAGGGAAAACAATTCTTAGGTGAGCTCAGGGAAGGACCAGACTAAGTGAGCAGTAGGTTGGATCCTGTCCATTTGAAGAAAAAAAAAAAAAAAAAAAAAGGTTCTCTAACAAGTGATTTGAGATTTTGGGATATATGAGGCAGCTACAACAAAGGATATTTGTTACAGTAAGATTTGATTGATATTCACATCTCAGGAGGCCCAGAAATGGAGCTAAATGTAGCTAAATATGGAAGAGCACTTCCTGTGAAAGAGCTTCATAAGCCTCCAGATTGTGTCTGGCAATGTTTAACCAGCTCAAGTCAGCCAGCCTGAGACTGCTTTTAAAAAGCAGAGAAGCTGAGAACTTGGAGTGGTGTCTGCCTTTGTATGAATGTCAGAGACCACACTTCAAAGTTGATTTGGCACCAAATTGTTACTGAATGTGTTTCAACAGATAAAACAGCCATAAAACAGCAGGGGGGGGAATGGCTTTATCCACATGTCCTGCAGCACCTGCCTTCAGCATTAATATCTATATCAGTGTCACATATTTTCACAGGAATGTAAGAGATAATCATCTAGAAAGTCCTCCAGATAGCACTTTTGGAAACATGAACCTTTAGCTGCGTGAAGAAAATTATTGCCTCAAGTTTTTGAAGCATGCTCAAAAAGGTCAAAAGGAGCAAAGATTTAGGACCATGTTCTTGTATATAACAAAATAAAAATAGACCAACCCTCAAAGCAGGAGTAGCCTCTGCACAGCAGGCAGCTCTTTCACTTTGCCCCTGAAAATGCCAACACAGGGATTATATAAAGGAGCACAGAGTGTCCCCAGCAGGGGCCCATCTCAGAGCATAAAAACACACGAGAAGCACATGAGAGAGAGAAACTTCCACACCAGACAGTTTTAAAGAATTAGATTTTGAGAGATCTGTGAAATCACAGAATCGCTGAGGCTGGAAATTACCTCCAAGATGGTCAATTCCAACTTTGACCGATCTCCACCTTGTCAACCAGACCAGAGCACTGACTGCCACTGTTTCTTGAGCACCTCCAGGTGACCCAACACCTCCCGGAGCCCACTACAAGGCTTGACATGCCTCTCAGTCAAGAAATTCCTTGTCCCTTTATCCCTGCTAAGAAAACAGCAGGTAAGAGGGGAGAAAAACCCAAACAAATTCAGATTAGCACAAAGCATCATTTGATTGATTGCTAGTGGGGAAAAATTATCATATCTATTCAACATCTATCAAGTTTGTGTCTGTCATCTGCAAAAGTAATTACTGGTAGTGGCCACACTGCTGCTGCTTTGAAATGCTACAGAGCACAGGAGCTCCTTTAGGAAAACTCCAGAATATTTTACCTGTCTGCTTCTTGCTCACCTCTTTGGCAGAGTCTTTAAACACAGCTCCAGAGCAATGCAAACAGCAGTATATCAAAGGATGGGAGAAGACTGTGCTGCACATAAAACACAGCTTGGAACTGACAGAGAGAAAAATTGGAAACAACGATTCTCTGAGCAAATAATCTCAATTCATGTTGTTTTCCACCCCTGCAGTTCTCATTTGGGAGGAAGCCAAACAAGCTAATCTAACAGATGTCTGTGCCACTGATTTAAAGTCAAAGGTAGGACACTTCCAATATCCATCTAATTCAAGCAGGGAGGCTTTCTACTGATAGCCACAGAGCAGCACTGAGCCAGTGCTCTCCCTCTAAGCAGGCAGGTTGATGTTTGTTGCTCTTACGCAGCACTGACTTGTGTGATTCTGAGTGACTTGATGATTACTGCCCTCAGCAAAAATATCCTACTATTAGGGACAAGCTACAGTTTATTTTTTATTTATTTTTTTACAATTTTACAGTTTAAATTTCCATTTTAAAAATAAATGGAAACAATAAATGAATACTAATTTTGATAATAAGCAATTCAATATTCAGTAAGAATCCTTCAGAGATCATTTCAGATAGAGTGATATTCATGGTTTAGATATTTAACTGTTACAAAAGGATATGCTAACTAAACCTATCTAGAGTTATGAAAAAAAACCAAAATACCACAAAAACCAAATCATATTTTGGTCATATGGCTACAGTTTAAATAAGCTTGACTTGCCAGGTCTTGGCAAACCCTTTCTCTGGTGGCTGAATCAAAACTTTCTACTAAAATAGCATAACTCTTAAACACTTTGCTTCTGAGCAAAGCCTTTGGGAGTTGAATTAAATATAAACTCACAGCTGAGCATGCCCTGGTGACTTCTGCAGCTTGAAATCACAGCTCTGAGGAAAGTATTCATGTTCACTTTGAAGTGCTACAACTTGAAACGAGGGATAACAATCTAAATAAGAACACCTTTGCTTTCTTGATCAAGGCACACAAGGAAGAAGAAAGATAATTCTGACACAAAGAGAGGAGAAGCATTTGATTTTCACTTTGGAATTAGTCATGGCATTCTTTCTGGAGATAGAAGCCACCACTTTCTTTCCTCTATTCCTTCTCCCCAAGGCGCCCTGGAAATCCCATATCTTCTTTTGCTTGTGCCCTTGATACACTTTTTTATTAAGCCTCTTTTTTGAGAGTTCTTTATGCTATATCAATATATATTTGTCCAGCAGGGATACTTGCATGGATATTTTCTTTTTTCCTCCACAGTAAATCTTAGAATTTCTATGGGTACTTGTTTTTGTGGTTTTGATCAGTTTTGGTTTGGTTTCTTTCTTCTTCCTTCATATGAGAGTGAAGTTTGGCTGGATGTTAATTAATTATTTGGGAAGTGTAAAATTATAAATGTGCTGTTCATAGAAAAGGAAGAGGCTGCTCAACAATAAGCAGCCTCATTTATTAAAAAAACAGTGAATTCTCTGGGTAATAATGACAAAAAAGTCTCTGGCATTGTATATGGAACAAAGAAAGAACCCATGACAAATTGAGGCATTACATATCTGTAATGCTGTTTCCTTTTTTATAAAAGCTTTTCTTTGTTCATAGGCTTTTTTCTTAATGTATGCCATGCCCAAACTAAGAAAATTAAATTAAAAGAAAAGGATATTAAGGAGTGAGAGAGGGGGAAAAAAAATTGCATGACCTTTAAAAGACATTTCTGCCTCAGATGCTGATCGACAAAATGTTCTCGCATTCTTATATATTCACATGGCCTCAGGCAGTTCCAATACAGAATTTTCTGTACTGTGTGCTTTCCCACAAATCAGTAATTGAGGGTTGTTGCAGTGTACAAAGTCACAGCAATTTAACATTTTCTGTAAATGCCAGCAGAGGGTTATTCAGTTTCTGCAAGTCCCAAGGTCTTTTGTACACCATCTAGCCCAAAACAGTGATGCTGCAGAAAACCACGAGGAAAAGCAGCAGAAAGCCTCCTGCTTGCTCCAAAATTGGGGAAATATGCTTTAATATGTATTTACACAACAGCATTGCCAAATGATGGTAGCATGAATTTAGCTATTAATTAAGGGCATTATGTAGCAGGTTTGACAAATGCAGGAAGCATTTGAGGTTTTAGTCACTTATCCAGCTGCATCACTTAGCCATGATTTAAATCCTGTGGCTAGTGAGAAGAACAGTTAGGTGACCCAAAAATTTGTCTTCAATTCCTGAAAAGAACAACTGTCCAAGATTTCACACACACACAAAAAAAAATTAATTGTGTTAATTGAGAGCATAAATGCATAACATTGCTTTTCTTACACTTTTGGGGGTTTTTCCCAGAAACAGTGACACTTGGATTTAAAGTTAAATGAGAGAGAACACTTACCATCCTACAGACAGAATGGGGGCAGCTTGCATGGTGGTTTTTTCCCTTCTTCACTTGATGTTTTGCACCATTTTCTAATTACGTCTTTAGGCTGCGTTTTTATATTCCAGAGGTTTCACTGTTTTCTGCACCTGACGCCTACTGGTTTGGGCACTTGTGACTGATTTCTGACAAATTTTTTCCCTAAGTGGCACTTTCTGTATTATGTTCCTCTGTTTCTCCTGAAATCTGAAGGATGCCTACTTTTGTGCTTCTCTTTTGATTGATATTTCAATAATGACAGATATTTTTGACAGAATAGATGAGCAATAAACTACTCAAACTCTTAAAGGCTCAGTATTTCACAGTAGGTTAATGGTAAAGATCTTGATCCATTACCAAGCAGCAGCTTGTAGAGCCTAGGGGAGTGTCACTTGCAGATTTGGGAAGCTGGCAAAGCTGCTAAATGTTTATTTCCACTAAAGAAAAATGCTGCAAAATACATTGCTCCTGTCGTCTCTGAACCATCCTTCCTTCTTCATTCATCCATGGTTTTCAGTTTGCTTTAATTTCACTTCCTATATGTATCCAATGGCACTAAGGCTAATGCTTATGCCATTAAATATAATTACTTAAATATTTAAACAGTGATAGACACATTTATTCTAGTAACAAACCTATTCAAATAGTCAAGAGAGCATTACCGTCTGAGTCAAGCATTATTTGGTTTCCATCTCTCTTAAGAGAGACTGTGAAAGTAAATGAAAGGAAAATCCATTTCCACGTTGCTGTTTGAATAGAGCAGTATCCTCCACAGCTTAAATCAGCATTTAATGAATATATTTCACTTATTCTTCTCGTTCTTGTATGGTTCATGTGTGAGCCTTAGGTATTTCTGTCCTTTGCAGTGCTGTTGGTTATTTTCCACAGTGAGAGATCCCCTGGCCTCCACGCTTAATTCTGATTTTAATCCCATGGCATCATAATGTAAAAGAGAAAATAGCAATTTTCAGAGATGATCACCTCAAAAATGTCTATTTGTATCCTAAGATTGTTACACAAGACAAAGACTTGGTGCTTATTTGGATCTCCTGCAGCTTTGATCACCACACCTATCTGATTTTTTTAAGATACAACATGCAATTTATTAACTAAGGAACATTTGTTTGTAAAATTAAGACATTAAAGTACTTATAAATATGCTGTATTAACATGTGAACAAATTCCTCTTGCATGGCTCCTTAAAATTTTGTGGTGCTACAGAGAAGGATGACTCCTGAAAACCAGGAGCTGTTCCTGAAGCTTTAATAATCCTCTAAACTAAAATGTAAAAATTACATAAATTTATATAGCCAAGACTTGAGAATCATGTCAACAGTGAAAATTTGGTACGAGTCAAAATCAAATGAAACTTCCATAAGTAAAAACACAATAATTTTGTCACTCATTCAACTACAGCTCAGTAGTTTAAAACCCAATTTAATGTTGTAGCCGGGACAAGTTTTTGGCCTGATATTTTATTGAAGAGAGTTAGATCCCACAGAAATAAAGCTGGAAATGAGCTCCTCAAGACCCTAGCATTTTCCTGTATTTTGGCCTCCTTCTCTCTCCTCTTTTCTCCCCTGACTCTTGATGCAAGGATGCCTTATGGCAGAAATAAAATGGCACACTGGTCCCACAGTGGGAGGTTTACACTCCTGTTCCTGCAGCTCTCCCTCACAGGAGCACTGAAACTGCCGAATTCCTCAGAGGCAGTTTAGTTCACAGTTTGGAAGGACGGAAAAGACTTTTACCATTTAGTTTGCCCTGTTGCACAGCCATGGAATTATAATCAGGAGTAGTTTTTAAAGCTCTCCTTCTTCTTTGTGTTTGGCCTCTTGCGTGTGCCTGTGCAGTTGGTGGCACACAGGCTCTACAAGCCCTGGACTTCTCGTGAAACCCAGTGCCTGTACTAATAAAGTCACCCAAAGAGCTTGAATGTAATAATCTGATGCTTGTTAAGTGGCTGCTAATTGCAATTTGTTAGCTGAGGACTTGGGCAGGGTGAAGAAAAGGGCTTGCAACTGAGCTCATAAATAAGCCTTTGGTCCTTAATGTCATAAATACGCACAAAATTTTCAGAATTTAGGTCTTAAGCTACACCACCTAATACAAAATAAATCTAGTCATCTCAGTATGCAAAATCTGACAGTCTCTCAGTCCTGAACCTTCTTTCCTTTAGAATTGATTGAGTTAGGTGGGGCAGGCTCAAATGAGTGCAAGTAGAAACTTTCTATAAATTCCCATGAATCCTTATAAGTAATATTTATTTCCATAGATGTAGATATACAAGCTTTCTACAGGCTTAGTGGATCCTTTTTTCCAGATCTAGGCAGGTAAGGAACCTGCGAAGGTCTGAAAACATTATAAAAACCGATCAGCCTAAATGATTCTGTCTTCTGGAGAGGGATTCTTGAGTGGGTTTTGGGTGAAGTCTTTGTGGAAGGGGGAGGTGTGAGGTATTTTTGTTGGTTAGATTTTGTCCTGTTTTTTTCTGAGGAAAAATGGATATGAAAGATAAACCACACAATTGTAACTACATATATATATGTGTGTGTGTATATATAGAGAGAGAGAGAGACAGAGAGAGAGAGAGAGAATCACTATTAAACCTGTTAATTGAATACCTTGATCAAAATTTTGGATTATTGGAGCTGGTAGAAGAATTTAAACTCCTGTATTGTCCTTGAAGTTGAATTGCAAGAGGAGTTGAAACCGGCTAAGAAAATCCTTGCTCTTTGCATACATTTCAACTAAGATTTTAATGCTCCCACTATGCAAATAAACCAACAGGAGTAATCTCAGGCATTTCCATAAAATCAGGAGAGTGTGGTACTAATTTACTGTATTTCATTTATGAGAAAATATGGTCCTCTACTTAATAATCTGTTGATTTAATTTGCCTTATAAAGTAGGCACAGTTTTTCAGAGGCCAACTTGCAAACATTTCCCCTGCTGGAGAACATTTAGAAGTTTGGGCAAATTTTAGCTGGAAAATGTCAGTCTTTCTGAGATTATCTGAGCTCCACATACCTGCACACCTACAGGTGCCCAGTCAGGAAGGCGTATTGAAGCTCTCAGCTGTGTTTTTTGGAGTCTCTTTGTTTCTCTTGAGGCTGAGGATATGTTGCTTTTTACCTGCTTTTCCTCCCAGAGGAAACAGTCAGGTATTTACTGCAGTGTTTGCTTTTGCAGCTGAGGTTTTTGTGTCACTTGTGAGGACTTATTTTTTCTAGTTTAACCCACAATGCAATTTTTTTCCCTCCCATAGCAGCAGGTTTTACTCAAACCCTACTTGAGGTTTTGAAACAAGTACCTCAAGGCATTTTTGTACCTGAGGAGCTTTCAAAATGAGCTTGAAATGCTTCTCACAGAGGAATAGGGAACATGTGAGCAATTCATTCTAAGTGTGGCTGTGTAATAGCTCTTGTGCTGGGCACAAGGCAAGATAACAACCCCTGAGGCCTCTGCACTATTTTGACACCCTCTCTTCAACGTATTTTAAGTGCCTCCAACTGAAAAAGAGCATCCTTTGTGCCTGTGTCATGTTTGCTGGAAGAGAGAAAGGCTCTGATCCTTTTCAGAGCAATCCAAGTAATTAATGTAAGATAATCTATTTTTGTGTGGTGGTTGGTGTGTATTATGTGATGCCACCACCAGATTCATATCTAATAATAGCTGTTCTTTCCAAGCCTATAAGTACAGAGCACTGCAATTATCATGCTAATAGGTAGTTTAAGAACTGTGTGCATTTTAATGTGCACCATTCAAATTAGATTCTTGTTATTTTTGATAGGATAACTGCAAAGATCTAATTGTCCAGGAGCCGAAAAGTACTGTACAAAAATCTAGAAAAACGTTATGATAAATGCAGGGATAAATAAAAAAGACCGTATTTCTACCTCAGAAATAACTAAGGCAGGAGTGATTGGCAATATTATTGTGTATTTGCCCTGTTAAAGAGTTTCCCTCAGCATGATCTTGCAGAGTGCTTCAGTTGACTTGAATTTATACTTATTAAAGTTCAATTTCAAGGTATTTCTTCTTAAAATTAGTCTTACAAAAGGCAACTAAAGTGTATGGAGAATTTCCACAGAGTGAACAATATTTGCACTAAGAATCAAAGCTACAAAACTTTTTCTATATCTTAAAATCAACTTATTACATGCTCTCCTTCCCAGATTAAACAGTCAGATATTTACTGCAGTAAATCTAGTCAGGAACTTTTATTTAAGACAAAGTTAGCTAGATTCCCCTGTCTTTCAACCATGCACACTACCCGCCAATCTTTTCTCTGGAGAAAATTTTGTTAACCAAAATGCAATTTTAATAACTACTAAGGAGTTCTTCTGTTCTCCTCACTAATTGTGTTTCATTTTAATGAAACCTCTGACTTTCCATGTCCCCATCAATAACAAATTCAGCACAACAGTCAGTGTGTCAGTCATAAACAAAAAAACTGGAGTAATCACCATTTCCTTCATTGACTGAAAAATCTAGATATACTGGATTTTTTGATTCAATCAGCACAAAGTGCTACCACAGGAACATAAATATGTTTGCCTGATGTGATTAGCTTTTATATCTTCTTTTGAATTACCTGCCTTTTTTCAAACTCTCCTTTTGTCCACAAATATTACTGCAATTTTTTTTTTTTAATGTTTCCCCATCTATTTTATTTTGGTCAATGAGAAAGAATTTCTACTCTCCTTCAATTAGAGCAGCAAGTGGATCTAGAAGTACTCATACCCTGCCTTAACCTCTCACTCATGTGACAATTTTTGAAACATTAAAAATAGACCTAAAATGAAAATCATCATTAATGGTTCTTCTCCATCTACATGAACAAAAAATGTGTGAAAACCCCACACTCAGCTTTTTGGGCCTTTAGGTGGGTTTTTTTTGGTTTGGGTTTGGGTTTCTTTTTTTTTTTTTTTTTTTTTTTTTTTGGGTTTTGGGGTGTTTGGTTTGTAGTTTCTTAGGGGTCTTGGGTGGTTTTTGTTCAGTTTTCTTTTTAATTGTATTTTGGTTTATTGTTTGGGGGGTTTTGCTTGTTTTGTTTTGTTTTGGGTTTGTTTTGATCTATTCTATTCTATTCTATTCCATTCTATTCTATTCTATTTTAGGAAGGGGGTTTGTCCAAAGACTTTAAAGTCTTTCCGTTCACATAACCTAAGCTTTTGTGCAGTGTCAGATACAAAACATTACCTAAAATGTTCATACTGATGGAAAATTACTTGAAATATAGAAAAAAAAAGTCAAATCTTCCCACATATTTGTTGATTCTTCAGCACAAGAATGCTCAAGAATGTGAGCTCAATAACGTTTATGAAGATTTGGGAAGGAAACTTGCTTCGACACATTTAATTTTTTCACAGAATGGTCAAATTCTTCCTGCCTAGATCTTGAAAGGAGGCTCTCTGGTGCTGTGTGTGTGCAAGTATTAAATACTAAATATATACTGGTTGCCTGTATTTTGTGGCACATTCAATACCCTTTACATTTCTGTCTTCCAGGTCAGTGAAGAAGAAGTTGTCACAGCAGGGACAACTTCAGAGTTGAATTCAAGGCTCCACATATTCACCACCATGGTTGCAGTCACTAACCTGGTTCCTGTCAAACAGCAGTACCTAAAATTTGATTTATTTGCAGCTCTGTAACTGGAAAAATGCTACTGCCCTCTTCAAATTAACATCGTCTTTTTTCAAGAGGTCACTGGAACACCAAATTGGCACATATCCCTGTAAAATACGTGAGAAATATAGAAAAAAAATATTTCTATGCTTTCATGCATTTAGAAATGCCTGTGGCTTTTGCTGTGATTAATTTTACAAGACACAAGACCTATAGAAGGCTTTTTTTTTGCTTGTTTGTTTTTCTAAGGAAGACGTTTTTATAAAGGTGGCATCAATTACATTTATCCATGGAAGACTGTGATGGGTTGACCTGGCCCATCTGCCAGACATTCACCCAGCCACCATTTCAAGAGTGAAATTTAACACATCCTGAAATTCAGTAAATTAGGATGACTGGTTAACTCCAATTCGTTTCAAAAATCACTACAGCTACAGCAAGGCTAATTTAACATTCTTCAGTGGAACAGAAATAAAGGGGACCTAGTTTTCCCAAAGCTGGGCTCTTAGATACTCTCTACATTAAATCTATCTGTGCATTTCACTCCTACATTGTGGGACAGTAAATAATTCTTAAAGCTGAAGGCTGCTAAGATGCCTGTTTTTCAGACTGTAGCTACAGGTCTCCACTGAACATAAAAAGCATCCAGCTACTAAACGTTTTAAATTCAACACAAGTGAATTTTCACCTCTTCTAAATGTAATTATTTCTTGCAGCTACGTTTTTCATCCAAGCCATATATACTCAGTAAAAAGTATTTCAGGACTTACATCTCCTTTTTTCCATGAGCATCCTCTTCTAATTTTCATTTCACTTTGTTGTTTTTCTTTCCTGCCCAAATATAAAGCTTTTTTTTCTTAACAGAGAACCTATAAGTGGGATGAGTCCTCCTCACCATCATACCTTATTAATAGTTTCCACTCATGAGAAAACAGCTGTAAAATTCTGCCTGTCTGAATAAAGAGTGTTTATAAATTTCTTTCTGGATAAAATAGTGGAAGAAGTCCAGTGGAGTTGAAAACAAGTTCCAATATGTATCTGAAATACTCCATTTTTATTGGTAGAAAATCTTCATCTTCTCTGTGCTTTGTTATAAATAAAATATATTAATATGTGCTGAATAACTATCCAACTAGTTTGGAAACAGAATTTCACTGGTTCATACACCTGGCATAAATAATATCACAGACCTGTGCCAGACTTTTCACTGAAATGAAAAATGTCCCAGCAATTTATAAGCAGGGATTCACATCCTCAGAGTGAGCACATGAAGAGTTTTCAAAACACTGTAAGCAAGACAATTTAGGCAATTGCTTTAGGAAAAGCAGGAGTAGTGGAGAGGATGAAGTGAAATGAAATGAAATGTCTTCAGCTGCATCAATATCTCCTAGACTTTTCTAGACTTGCCTTACATTTGAGAATAATCAAGAGGAGATCTGTACATGTGTGTTTCAATACCAATTTTCTAAGTTTTCATTTCAGAGCTCCATTGAAATTATAACAATTCTAGCAATTTGTTAGAAGCTCTATGAGAGAAAAAAAAAAAAGGAAACTTTCAGGAAAAGAAACATGACCTTCTATGTTTAATGTATGGTTGCTACAAAAAAAGAATATAGTATAGGTAGAAATTGGTCCATTTTAATTAATGCCTACACGAATAATGAACAAATGCCAAAAATATGAGCTTATCCAATCAATTACTTCGCCAGTCTATTCTGAAATAGGGATGAAAGATGAAGCTGAAAGCTGAAAATGTTACCAATGGATATTACTTTTTCCTAATATCACAGCTAATTCTAGTACAGCCACATTCAACAGGATTAATATCTGTAACCCATTGCATTTGATTGTGTAGTCATGGCACTGCTTAATAACGAGACTGATAGCTGAAATGTGTGCTTTATATTTAGCATAATTTCATTCTTTTTTTCTGTTTTATATATTTTCTTCTTTTTTTGCTGTAAGATTTCTCTTAGTTCTTTTTTTCTCTTTCTTTTTCATTTTTTTGTTTTTTTTTTTTTTACAGTGAGACTTCTGTTACTGTATACAAATTTCCTGACTAGCAATTTCTTCTCCAGAAGTGAATAGAAGTATCCCCACAAGTTGCCATCAGTAAATAACAAACAATATCAGAAAGATGAGCATTCATCACCTCTTGTGATAAAATTTTTAATTTTTTTATGAGGTGGGGAAAAAAAAAGGTGGCATTTCAAATCCCAGTCTCTTACTAAACTGATCATTTTGCATCTGATATCTGGTGTTTGCAGACTCAATCCTTAGAGAGATTTTTTTTTTCAGCTGAGTGTAACATAATGGTTTTCTGAAAGGTGTAGAAACAATTCTGGGAACTCAAGAGAAAACACAGTGTACAAATACAATTTCGCCATCCAGTATTTTTTAAAAAATATTGTGCAGATTTAAAATGCATTTGGAATGAAAAAATCATTTCAGAAATATAAGTGACTAAAATTTTTGTGTTTATAAGTAGATGAGAAGAAGAAAGAGCTACAATGGGTATATCTTTCCTAGTCAATTAACATTTTCTGGGACTATTTTATGGCAAAGAGACTAAAGAACATGAAATAACCCATTTGTTCTATTAAACATCAGGCAGCTGGAGAGGTTTTCCTTGTTTGTGATAATTTCTGGGCTTGTTGGTTATTTTTGACATGCTCATTGGTCCAGAATGGTAAGAAATCCCAGGAACAGACTGAGGAATTTCAGTCCTTGGCAGTGCCTTTGGTATCTTTTTTCCCCCTACTGCTACATCTCTTGGTACTCCCCAAGGCAACAGGAAATCCAGCCATGAGACACATAGCCATGAAAAGTCACATTTCTTTCACTTGACCACTTAGAGAACTGTTGTGTTTACTTTAAATTTTAAATAAAAGGGGGTTAAAATTAGATCATTAAAAAAAATGACACCAAATATGTGATTCATCTACCTAAAATATTTCCATGAGGTAGCTACAGATTTCTGTGATCAAAACAAAAGGATGTACCTACCTTTCCATACCAACTAAATTAAAATCACCTCTAATGTCAAATACCTCCAGATAAGTAAATTTGTCTTTGAAGATTAAAATTTCCTCATGTAGAATATCTAAAAGAAACTGCTCAAACAGCTTTGACTCAACTTGAGAAGAAGATTGTAGGCAGATATAGAAATAGTAACAGCCTTCTGAATAAAAACAAACAAGAAAAGCAAATTCAGGTAAAAAATACAGATTAAAAAAGAGATTTATCAATCTTAATTTTCATATTGTATTTACTTCTTTGGTAATTTTATTTGCCTTGTTTTCATGTTTGTTTCATAACTATGAGTAAATGAGGAAGCAGATTTCAGAAAGGCAAAGCTGTCATTATTAATTACAAGAGATGTATAAAGGTAGGCATTCCCCAGACAGAAACCTCATTAATCTATGCACCATCCCATTAACCTAAACTCAGAAATGCTTGTGAGGCAGCCAACAAACAATGGTATTTTGTCTTTGGGCAAGAAACAGCTTAAACAGAAGAATGTTAATATTTTATTACAAACTTCCTGATGGATATCCTCCATTGCTGTAAATGTGGAGGAAAAAAAGAAAGATGGAATATTATTTCAGTGAAAACGGTGCTTGCAAGATCACAGCCTGAACAAATCTTTTTGATCCTGTTCTTTTGGGTAGTTAGAGAACTGACTCACCATGAGCAATTTTACCTATGTAAATATCAGCTGGATTGTCTCCATCCTCTCCACTCAGAATCAGAATACTCATTCAATGGTCTCCACCAGCATATGTATGGATGTATCATTTGTAGACATGCAAGTAAAGGTCCCAGGGTGGAAAATCAGACCATTATTGGCAGCTTCTTTGTCTCTTCAGTAGCCAGTTATACCTGGATTGTACATGACACTCTGCTTGTAAATCTATTTAGCATAAATTAATGTCACAGATTGTAATGACTATAAAAGCAGCTGCAAATGTAGAGAATGTGTAGCAAACACCCAGGATATAAAAAACCATTATTGCTGAGAAAATCAACTTGAATTTCAGCAGGATTCCAATGGGAAGGAAGTGCAGCTCATAAAAAATGAATTAAATGTCTTACTGTCTTACACAACTGAGAAAACATAGCAGACATTTAGCAAGTGTGGCTCTGTCAGGATATAAGGACTATAATAGAATCATGGAATCGTAGAATAGTTTGGGTTGGGAGGGACCTTAAAGATCACCCAGTGCTACCCCCTGCCATGGGCAGGGACACCTGCCACTGTCCCAGGCTGCTCCCAGCCCCAGTGTCCAGCCTGGCCTTGGACACTCCAGGGATCCAGGGGCAGCCCCAGCTGCTCTGGGCACCCTGTGCCAGGGCCTGCCCACCCTGCCAGGGAACAATTCCTGCCCAAAATCCCATCCATCCCTGCCCTCTGGCACTGGGAAGCCATTCCCTCTTGTGCTGTCACTCCAGGTCCTCGTAAATTGTGTCTCTCCATCTTTCTTGTCAGGTAGTGGAAAGCTGCAATAAGGTCTCACCAGATCTCACTCATGAAGAGCTTTGGAATGACCTTAAAAAGCATAAAAATAACATTAATAATGTCATATTTTGTGTCACAAAGTATGTTCAAGTTATATGGCATTTTTTTTTCCATTCCAGAGCTATATTTCGGGTTTGGGTATGCACACAGGCTCTTGGCATTTCCCTGGACTTCCATCCCTCCAGGTGGGAAAGATTAATTTGAACAGACAGATCAACAGTGGAACTAGACAAGGAAAGACTCCTGGGTCACCTGGTGGGAAAACAGCAGCTTGGATCATCTAGAAAGGAGGGAACTGGGAACTAAAGGGCTTACATCACATGAAGCCCACAAAGAAGATGAGAGAAATGTTTACCTCTCTTTGTTCAGCATCTGGAGAGGGGACAGAGAGAAAACATTTAATTACCACACACCACTCCATCCTGAGCTCCACCACACACCACCCTTTAAACACAATGAAATGGTGCACTAGGCACAGTAACAACATTTTTGAAACATTCTGCACATATTTAGAAACCAACAATGGCCACTTACTGAGATTTTTTTTTTATTGCCATCACTTAAACCTTAAATTACTAAAAATCATGAGCAATTTCAAGCAAAATGTCTTTTCCTGTGCTTCTTAACCTGGTGTTCAGAATTCCCAGGCAATTATTCAGTGAGTCTCTAATATTGCTGAACTTTCCACTGTCATCTGGTCAGTAAGGAAAAAAATATTCACAGGAAAAGTTTATGCAGATGAAAGGAAAATAGCCTGGCTAAATGCAATGATATCTACTCCGAATAGTCACAGGAAGACAGTAATGTTCTACTTTCTTTAATTTTGATCAATTTGTTAAAGCTTCCTGATGTGAAGGAACTTGTTATTTATTTTTTTAAATATTAGATATTTGCAAATAAATTAGTGAAATGTTTTGGGTTGGAGTATTTTTTTCTTCTTAACCTGGTGAAATTAAACAGAAACATTTCTGATTTTGTGATTACATAAGTAATGTTATAAAAATGTATGCAGAGCATAAAAAAAAACCCCTGAGTAAGGCTACATTGGAGTGAAGAAGCATAGTCTGTATTTTCTTCACATATTTCTTCTCCACCTTCAAGAATTTGCACTCAAGTACTTGGAGCCAGATGTAGATGTAAATTACTGTGTTTTACACCCTCTAATGGATGTTTTCCCTATTAATTTGCCTCATGGATTTCTGAAGGCATTAATATCATTGCCATCTGGAACATCCTGTGGCAATGAACTCCCCAGTTTAACCACACATTTTGTAAACTTTTTTGTTTTAAACCACCTGCCTGCTCATTTCATTTGATGCCCCTAGCTGTTATAGTATGAGAAAAAGAAAATAATTCCAACTCATTGGCCTTCCCTGTGCCACTTATCATTTGACTTACCTCCACTACATTCCACATCAGTTTTCTTTTCCACGCTCCAAAGTCTTAATGTATTTTATCTTTTCATACAAGCTTTTCTCAAAGCCTAATATTTTATTCATCTGCATACTTTTTCATTCTTTTTCAGGCAAAGGAGAGCGGAAATAAATTGTGTCCTGTTCTGATACCATCTATACAAATCTAACACAGATCTTCCTGCTGCAGCTAAATTATCAGTATAGACACTCTGAAAGTTGTAACCTCCAAAATGCAAAGAGTTTTACTTGAGACTATCCTAAGGCTGCTTGCAGTACAGAAAAACAGTTAAGAAAAGGATTATTGTTCCTTTGGCTTCAGTGAGGTCATTTATGTTCTTCAAGTCAAAGAGATACTCAAAATTTTTATAGGTCATGAAGTACTCAGCATTTGTCAAAGAGGAAACACTATTTTTCTTACAGCTAGATGTTAGAAAAGCTCTCAAATCTTTTTCCAGGTCAGAAGAAAGAAAGGAAATTAAAAAAAAAAACCCAGAAGGATAATTTACACAAAAGAAAGGTAAGTATATGGCCAAGATAATTTCAGTGATAATAAGGTCTAGATAATGAGATTTATGAAAATGAGGAAAGAAAATTATAGCTAATGGACAGCAAAAAAAAAAAAAAAAAGAAAAAGAAAAAAGGAAAAAATAATTAATGCTCAGTTTACAGACCGTAAAAATACATGGTTTTTTTCCATGGTGTCTTTCATTAGGTCAGTAGCTTGTGAGGGTAATCATGAGCATGGAAGAGTTGTTGATTCCTAATCCATGTAGAGATGAGCTGTGGCTAACTTGGGTAAACCAGCAGTGCAGCCACAACCCTCTGGGCAGTTTCTCACTAAATCTCTGCTGTCGAGGCTCTCACACAGGCAGGGATTAATTTCTGCTGCACCTTGGTTTGGGCCAAATCTCCAGCTTCAGCTGTGATCTTCCCCTCACTGCTTTCTTTCCCGGGGTTTCTTCACCTCATCATGTCAGTGCTTCTTTTTCTCTCAGTCTTTGAGAGTTTCACTGTATTTCTGACTGTTACAAGCTGTGTCCAGCTCATCAGTCTGGCCTTTCCTTCTCCCCACTGAAACAAAGGTTTTAAATCTCACAGCAAAAAGCTCCTGGATGAACATTCCTAATAACAATTTTGAGTCAAAATTGGGAACATATTGGGAATTTATTCACCATAGATATTTTCAAAAACTCAACCATTTTCAGGCATTTATTTACACTATAACAGCCAGGATTTTTCATAGACACTACCAAAAGTGTGCCCAATGTCTTGCATCATGGTATAGGTGTTTTGTTTCTTTTAATTACTACCAGGACATCTCATCTATCTTTGTTTAGTGGATACCCTAAACTTCATCCAGCTAAACAGTGTTTTTTACATTTGCTGTCCTGCTTAGACAATTGCCATTAAGTTTTTTGGGGTGTACAAACCCATGAAGTGTCTCCCTTACTGCAGCTGCAATGTATTAATCAAGGTTTGTGGGGTGTATAGGCCTTTGACTCCTTAGCTCTCTCAATATATTTCTTGTTCTATGACATCTAATTCATCTCTAGTTATATGATAACCATAAATCATTCTTTATTGAATTTTGTTCTTCAGCTATTGATCGAGTTCTCTAAGTGTTGTGGGTCCATGGAGCCCCTTCCTGCAGGTGCAGTGAGGTAACTTCTCAGGGATTTCTACTGACACTCAGCCAACACAGATCTAAATCAAAACCAGCTAAAATAACACAGTTGAACATTGCTTAACTAATTAAACACAGTTAATTATAAAATTTTTAAAAATCGCAAAACTCCTGGCTAAATAGGATATAACTCATTGTCACCACCTTCAAACTAACAAGGCTCCAGATCCCATGTGCTTTCTTGCAAACAGGCCAAAACTACAGCAGTAATTACAGCTCCTCCTTTGCTTCTTTCTGTACAGCCAGGATCAGGATCACAGCTTGATGGGAATTTTTCTGGGCTGTGGGATTGTCCATTGGTGGCTCTGCAGAAAGAGCTGAGGAAATGCTCACAGCTAAGAGGTAGTGGACACAGATCATTACTATGGAAAGACCTGAATTCCTTTGCAGAGTAGGAGTCTAAATCAGGTAATCTTTCTCCACAAAACCCATCTGGGCCAATTAAGCCCATTCCAGAGCGAACATATCAAAGCACCTTTAGGACCAGAGCTGTTGCTCTGTCTCAGGCGAACATCAGGGCTTGGGAGTGCTGTGAGTACCTGGTTTTGAAACCATGTTCATAGCCTGTTCCTAGATGTGCCTATCGAAAACGTGTTATTCAGACAACACAGACACTGCTGGATGACAGCTAGGAGCAATGTGCGTGTTAGAACTTATTTTGCAGTTATGTTTTAGTGGTATTATTTATTTAAATATATGCACATGTATTTTTCAGTGTATTTCAGCTGCCTGGGTTTGCAATTTTGCCTGCTGTCTGATTTAAAACCAAAATGAAATAAAGAAGTTCAGGAAACAAAAAAGAAAATGCAAGCAGATTTTCTTGGCTTGAACAGATCATCTTTTTATGTTCTCCTATACCATTCATTCTTGACATTAACTTTGAACATCTTTGATTATTGAGGTTAAAGTAGACCATTTTAGGATTTAAGTGCAGTTAGTTAAATAATACAATATTAAGGACTTCCAGAGCTTTACAATGCAGAAGCTTATCACCGAATAATTGAAAGATTAAGGTGCAGTCACCAATGACAATTCTCTGTGAATACATGTCAGGTTGTTTGAAGGACGATGCTGAATTACCAGAAGAAGAAACTTTTCAAATATATATATTTTATATTCAACTTCTTAATTCGCCAGCTAAGCAATACAAATTTTTAGTCAATACTTGGATTTCTTGTAATGTTTATTGCATGTTAACTTTGAAAAAAATGCCTTGCAGCCATTTCTGCCATTTGTGTTTCTTGTATCATGAGACTTTAGAGCTTCAGAGCAAAACCAGGGGGATTTAAAAAAAAAAACCATCTGAGGAAGTAAGGAAGTCGTTCGAGCTGGGTGAATTTTGGTGAATGTGTGCCCAACCTCAGTACACAGATGTGTTGCTGGAATTGCACAAGCCATGGGAGACCATGCACAGCTTCTTGGTATGGGTCACTAATAAAAATTTAATCATCTCACCAGCTCTGCAGGTGGGGGCTCAGCTGAGGGGGCAGAGGGGCAGAATC
>NW_024581067.1:391569-402685 GCF_017639235.1 Corvus kubaryi | reverse complement strand
AACCCTATGAGACCTCCATGGGTCATTCTGGGGATGTCCAGGTGCCCTGGATGGCTCCATCCCTCAGGGGTGTCACTGCACCCTCAGTTTGCTGTCACCTGCAGACTCCTGAGGGTGCCTCGATGCCTCCATCTGTGTCATTTGTTCAGATATCAAATCACACTGGTAGCAATATATCAGCTGACTAATTTTCTAACAAACTATTTTGAGAGCTGGTTCAAACATAGACTCTGCCCTTCAGACACATGCTCTTTAGAAAGCTACATTTAAACAAGTGACACGCAAAGGAAAATAAAGCTTTCATTAGCTACAGTTTGAAGTTTCCAAACTGTGCTTGTCACACTTATCTCAGGAATATATTCTGCTACACTGTCCGTGGTAGGAACAGTCAAATTATTGTACCTGATTTGTGTGCAAGGGACAGAAATGTTCCTGTATAGCAGACAACAACAAGCGTTGTACATCACATTCTGCTGCTGTTTTTCTGGGTGACCTGGACAATATTTTTCTCTTCCGATGCTTCAGTTTGTCTGGCTGCAAACTCTAAATTAAGATGGAAAATGCTTTTATTAATCAGATAAAAATCTACGTATTAAAAACCAAAGCAAGGCCCAATATAAGACACAGGTGACTACTAGTCAGGACTATAGGGAGTTGAATAATTGACTTCTGATTTCACTGGAGCTTTGGTAGAGGTTAAACAGGGGCACCTCAGGTAAAAAGCAGAAACCCAGCCTTACAAAGAAACTTTGTCATCGAAGTATTGACAGGTTAAGGAGTGTAGCAGGTTTGGTTTGTAATCGGGCAGAAACACCAATTTAATGTAGTGGTTTGGTCCAAAATACTCATTACTGTTTATCTTCTGTGAGGTAAGAATTAGGAGAAATGCAAAGCAGGCACCAAACTTAATATAAAGAAGTTTATTAACAGACCTAAAAGAAGAAAAAAAAATCATACCACACCTACAGAACACTTCTCCTCCCCCCACTTTTCTCCCTTCTCCCAGGGACAATGTAAAAAGACAACCCTTGAGATGTTCAGTCTGTTTACCACTTCCATAATAACCTTGTTCAGTCCATTTAGGAAGAGGAGTCTCTCTTGCCCATGCTATGAAAACATTATCACAACGAGACAGCTGCCCAGGTTGGTTCTCTGCTCGCATGTGAGTCCCTTCCCACGACTTGTAGCTTTTCCCACAACTGCTTTCGAGGGTCCACTCTTGAAGGTTTTTGGGGTAAAATTTTAAGGTTGAGCCATTTAGAAACAAAAGTTCTCTTCACCCATCTCTGGGAGCATTTCATCTCTAAGAACAGAGGCCCTTCTCCTTCCCTGGGAGCAAAGGGTCTTCCTCATCTTCATCTCTAGGACTATCTCTGGAAGCATCTCTAGGAACTGAGGTCTTTTCCATTTGGAGCAAAAGTCCTCATTGCTTCCATCTCTCCCTGTTCAAACTTCTCATGAAATTACAGCTGCGTCAGCATCTGCCTATCTCAGCGCAGGTGCTTTTGCTCTCAAGTACGAGTTGAACGCTCCACCCCCCATGTCTTCATGAAATTACAACAGGATACTCTGATATATCATAGCTTTACAACAGAATTTCAGCTTTAAGCATCTCCTCTCTCTCTTCCCTCAGGTTTTCAGCTCTTCACAGCACTAAAAGGGTTAATCTCACCCAGGCCTTGCAGCTGGAATGTCCCTTATCGCTGTTGGTCACATGAACTTTGCCAGACAGCAGGGCAGCTTCAGCTGAATCTTGGCCACACTGGGGAGGGGCAGAGCTGAGCCGCTCCGGCTGCACATAGCAGGGCTGTGGGGGGTTCCACAGGTGGAACAGGGCCCCTCGGCTCCAGGATGGCCGTGGCCCAGCCCAGCCTGGCCCAAGCAGGGCCTGGTCCGGGCGCTCTGGCCCCTGCATGGGCCCTGCAGCCACCTGTCCCAACACTGGAAACGAGACAGAGACTCTGCCTCAGGGTTTTCTATTCTCAAGTGTGGATCACAGAGGCGGTCACAACTTTAAGTGGCTTAAAGAATTGTCCATGTTCAAACTGGCTGCTGATAGGTTCTATCAGGTCCCAGAGGAAGCTGTAAGCACCCCTTTGCAAGAACATCACTTCCGGGACTATGCTTGCTAACCCATGACAAGGAGTGACTGTGAAGGTTTGAGATCACAGTTTCAGACTGACGTGCCTCACATCCCACACTTGTGCATTAGGCTTTAATTTGCTCTTTTGGACATGGTCCTAATGACTATTCATTTATATCGTGGTCCAATATATTCTCTGAAAGTAGTGCCTTCATTTTCTTAAGCTAATTTATGAATGGCATGATATGCTATGATAGACTGCAATTAGATATTGCATTACATTGGCAATTGCACATTTGTATTAAGGTCAGAATGTTTTAAAGTTAACTTCAATTCCTGGTCAAATTTTAGCATCTCTATCTGAATAAAGACGAACACACACCCGAATTGACAAATATTACATCACTTTATGAAATAGAAGCCATAAGACACTTATTGGAAAAAAAACCCCTCCCTTAAACTCCATATTTCACCTAATAAATTCAGCTGCAGGTATTCTTCCTTTAAATGCATCATATTAGAGAGGTTAAATAAGAGTTGTGTCACATTACGGAGCTCTGGTATATAAGTATTGAAGCGTGAGGGTTTTTTCAGAAAGAAATCTTTTTCTTCAACTCTTTAATTTGTGCAGCAGAATGAGCCACGATGATACACAGCCCAGAAAAAGAGGAAGAATTTAATGCTGCTTTCTCAGTGCAACATAAAGTCATATTTCCATATTTGCTGTCAGTACTTGAAACTCGTTACTGGAATGAAAATCAGACTGCCTCCTGCAAAGACAAAAATTGTAGGTATTACAGGCAGAAAATGAAATAAATAGGTTATTTTCTATTTCTATGATGGTGGTCCCATATCAATCACATACTAGTTTGGAGATCATGTGAAATAACAGAAATTGTTTTCCTAATATATAGTATTTGATTTTTCCCTAGATATATTTCAAGGCATTCAGTAAATGTTATATTTCCAGGTCAATATTAGTAAATTTAAAAAAAATACCCACATAGGACAACAGAAGGCAAAATCAGGATCAGCATTTGAAATTATGAACATATTTAATTATCAATTTATTAAGTGATTCTTACATAGGAAAAAAAAAAGCCAGACAGTCAAGGTTATTCTACTTCACAAGGATTAAGATATATCTTTCTTTCCCAAGCCAGAAGAAAATTTTCAAGATTCACAAAATAAAAGAAGAGACTAGAAAGGCAGATAATGTGCTGAGCTCCTTCGGAGTTCAGGGTCGTTTTAGGAGTCACTTCAATACATGGTGCCACAGCAGAATCCACAGGCCCCTCTATCCCATTTGCAGAGAAGGGGCAAAAAATATCAGTGTTCCATCTAAGGAGCCACCTACACTGATCATTTAAAAATTTAGAGTACTTGGGAAGGGTATTTGATCATGTGAGTATCAAAAAAAAACATACCAAAGCAAGGTTAATGCAAGTACATCCCTCCTTTTGCAGCCTGTGTTAATTTCTCATCCCTTTGAAAAATGGCAGGTTAAGAGGACAAATGCTGACAAAGGCACTCAGAAAGTTTTACCCATGTCCAGAAAAACACTCAGCTGGAAAAAGCCTAAAGATTGCCGGAATGGTGCCTGAAAAAAAAGTTTATCTGAGGCAAACATAAAGTCTTTTCAAGGTGGCTTAAAAGTTGACCACAAGAGATTACAATTATCCAAGTATTACACCTAGCACAGAGGAAAATAGGCTTTCAGGAAGGACCTCGTGAGTTGTCACCTTGAGGAAGTTCAGCCCCAGCTTTCTGATTAATATATCTGTAGTGCAGCCAATGCACAGGCCTTTGATAAATCTGATTATTACTGTATCAAATAAATGGCTCATTTATCAGCTGTTTTTGTAGCTTGGCTGAGCTCACACGCATGCCCATGGAAGATAATCACAGACAGAGCTTGCAACAAAACAAATTGGTTTGTTCTTGCTGGCGTAGTAATTAGGGGAAGTTGGGGGGAGGAAGACCAAGGGTTCAGAGTGTAAGTAGTACTGAGTGATCCACAAAGGAAAAACAGAACCGAAATTGTCCTGACTGAAGAGCATTACTCACGTTAAAAGCTTTCAACTGAGCAAAAATTAATTTCTTGACAAGCACTCAGAAAAAGCTAAAATATGTATAAAAGCCTGGCTATTTCCTGGCCAATTACCAAAAAGTAGAAGTAACATTTTCATTTTTCAGATCAGATTTGTAGGCATTTTGTACTGGTATCCAGCATGAAGCAAATGTCCCAGCTGTGAGTGTAGCTGACATTTGAGTGTATGTGTACAAAGAAATGCCAAAATATAGCCTCTTAATTGCGTTGCCATGGATTTTGTATTGTGTTTCCACACTACTTTCTAGTCTTTTTCATCCATGATGTATAAACAGCTAAGCACCACAAAAGCTGACTGAATTGGGAAACTTCAGCTAAAGCCAAACAAGAGGAGGTGAAACAAGAACCCCAGGACAGAGCAGCAAAATCAAATGGGATGAGAAATGGCTGCAGGCTGGGTGCCAGTAGTTACCCTTCACTGATTTTGAAATAAAACCTCTTCCCTTGCCTCAGTTGAGGCCGATTTCCACTGTTTTTCTGCTGTCTATAATCACTTTTTAAATTTTCTACTGTATCAAACCATTTTCCATGCCAGGAGGTTTGGGAGAGCCCACAGGCCGCTCTGTCTCCAACAGAATCTTGTTTTTATAGGATCCAGTCCTCATTCCTCCTTACTTTTCACTCAAGAAAAATATTTCATCAAACTGTGTTCATTCAACTGGACATCTCAAATTCTTCTACCAGCAACCCACTCACTTTGTTATCTATTACAGCAGATGTAGAAAAATTACCAGCAAAGATCTGGAGCTGTGTTCAGCTTTTTGGTACTTCCACAATACAGAAAAAGTAATTCTTGCTCAGAAAAGGTGCAAGCAGAAAAATGGCAAAATGTTTTGCTTTTTCTACAGAGACTCCCTTTCTTCATTCCCTTCCCATCACTGAGCTCAGATCATCATATTGACTATCAGTTTTCTTCTTAACATTTGAAAAAAAAAAACCACAAAAAACCCTCAATAACCATTATAATTACTATTATTATTATCATTATTATTTATACTTTTCATACTCACACTTGCTTTATAATTGATTCTTTCTACAGATCTTTGTGACTGATAAACATTGCCACCTAATACCACCTTTTGTACACTTTTTACTGCCTTCACAGTAAACTGCTAAAAGATTTCATTATATATGGAGTTTCTTTCTTTAAAAGTAAAACCCTACATTTTAGGTCATAGTTCTTAGGCACAACATATCTAAAATTTCAACAGTCATTGAAATCATGAACACAACTGGGAAATTTACCAGTCAGCCTCTGGTCTCTTCATCTGTCTTTCTCTAACTGTATAAAAGGGTGGTGCACAGAGTCCTAAGTGATGTAGTGCAGCATGGTGCAACGGTGTGAGGCAATTCAGAGATCCAGAGTAAACTTCTGAAGTTTGTCCAGCCCATCCTCTGGCCCAAAGCAAATAACTCACAGTAAAATTGTTCCTGTACTGAATAAAGAGATGCAGTATTCCAAGGTTAGTTCTGTTACAACTGCATTTTAACAAAGAGCTCTGTGTTCCTTCTCTGATCACTTCACCCTCCCTCTGTTTCAGTTTCCCTTGCCATCTGTTGACTGCAAATTTCTGAAATAATCTTCCTCTCTTTCAGAACTTAAAAAGAAAGGAGTAAAGACTGAAGGAAGCTTGCAAAAACAAACAGAAATTCTTGTCTGCTCCTTAAAGGTGAACAACTTGGAAGAAATGTTTGTTTAGACGCTGTGCTAATACATTCGTTTGTGTCAGGAAGAGGTGTAAAGCAGCACAGCACACACCCCTGCAGCAGACAGTGGGCACACATATTTGTGTTCAGAAACACGTGTGTGTCAGTGCTGCACCTTCTGGCAGTTACACACGGCCCAAAGGCAGTGAGATATCATGGTATCAAGCAGATACAGGGCATTAGATATAAATCTAATAAATAATGTGACTTGAAAATTGTGAAACCTAACAGCCAAAAAGCAACATGACAGAGCTGACAAGCCCAGCACAGAAAGCAGCTTGTTTTGAACATGACTCATGAAGAAATAATCTTTCACTCTCTGCCTGACTTTTCCCCTTCCTCACCTACACAATTCTGGAAATCATAGTGTGGTTAAGCATTTAACTGTACAGGCACTTTAGCAGTGTTGGGAAATGAAGACAAATTGCAGGCACTGGCAGCTCTTTTGTCCATTAACAGGGCCTGTAATGGAGAATGTTCAGCTTTAATTGCACCGGCATGAGTACAGAACAGCAGTCAGCCCCAAAACCAGGAGATGTTCTCGATGCACACTGCCAGCAATAAGTAAATAACATATCTGTGGGATAAAAAAATCTCATTTAGGCAATACTAATCACCAGCTGTGTGTTTGCAGGTAGTGAAAGCCCTCTGAAATAATAGGCAATCGCAGTGTGTTGCCAGGTATGGAATAATAAAGGTATAAAAGCTACTTGGTTCAGCTTTTATTTGGTCCATTTTCTTTTCTTTTCTTTTTTTTTTCTCTTTTTTTTCCTGAACTACTGAATGAAAGAATTGAGGAATTAAGCACTGAACTCTTTGGGAGGTCATAAACCAGCATTTTCTTTTTTTTTCTGAAGTGTGCTGTGTCTTACTTCCTTGACCTCTTCCAAAAACCCACAAGATCCAGCAAATTAGCTGGTGCCACTCTTGTCTTACTCCTATAGTTTATCATAGTACAGATCTTTCTCCTTTTTTTTATTTATTTTTTCCTCTTTTTTTGCTTTTCCTTGGCTTTTTAAGAGTTTGGATGGCATTATAAGACAAAACAAGAAATATTACCCTTTGGAGTGATTTCAGTATGTATGTGAGCAATGAAAACATTACATTTTCCTTCACTTTTCCACAATATATGCACTACTTGGGCTTTATTGTCTCTGTGCAGGCTCAAACTGATCAGCAGCTTTATAGAATTTACCAATAATTGTCATGGTATTGTGCAATATTGCCACTTTTTTCATTGGCTATACATGCAGTATAAAAATCCTGTTATGTGAATTAAGTGACAAAATAACAATCCTGTAATCCTGGGGTAGTTTTTTATTTGACAGATTAAACATTTTAAGGTAGGTTTAATTAATATTTATCTATCTATCTGTCTATCTATTTTCCCCCAGAATTTTCAGATTGTCGCTGACGTTAGTACCTACTCCCTTCTCTAAAATTATCAACAACTTGGGAAAATTGGAAAGTTCTCTGGTGTGATCTGAGTGATAAGACAACTCTCTTACCCTCTGACATGAAGAAATTTGGAACAAACTACATTTGGAGTGGACTGTCGGTTTCAGAAGGACATTTTGTTAAGTCCTAGTGTACATACAGCTGTTTTAAGAGGTGTATAAGTGGTTTTAAGTAGTTAGAATCTGTGTTAATAGCTACCAAGACAATTTTTTTTTTTTTATATGTATGGATGCTGGCAAAATGCACCGGGAACACATGAGGTGATTCATGAATTGCTGCACCAGTGATTGTCTCTACTGTGAGGTACTCCCCATCTTAAATCCTCAAGATAAGCTTATTTTAGCAGTATTTCATCATGAATAAAGTAGATCTGACGTGGCAGAAAGCAATGATTTCACAAATTAAGTATAACTTAGATATTAGCTGACAGTTTATTTTCCTTTTCTCTAATTTTTTTTTCTAGAGAAAATGACTTTCAATTATATTTGTTACTATATTTCTAAAGAAAAATAAATTTCTGCACTATGCATTAAAATTGAAACAAAATTTTAGAAACGTTTTTCCTTCCTACATTAAAAGACATGAAGATTTAGCTCTTTGATCTTCAAATATTCTCCCTTCAAAATAACTCGGTAAATTATATCTCTTGTTCTGCTAAAATTCATCATCCTGCAATTATTTCTTCTCCACAGAAGCTGTTTGTAGGTCTCTGACACTAGGCTGCCTGTGACACACTGCAAAAACAATTTTACATATTCTTTGTATTTCATACCTTTCCATCCAGTGTTAACGAATGGGTTCCAGAAGAGCAAGGTAATTAGGCTGTGTAGGTGCATGTTCAAAGGTGACAAAGGTTCAGTGCTGTTTATTAAGGCATGAATCCACAAAAGAGTTAAGGAAGGCACAGAATGAGGTGTCTAAATTAAAGGGGAAAAAAAGGTCAGTAAGTTCCTAAAGGCTTTTTTTGGCTCTGCATTAACTGTTATTTCTTTTTGGTGTATGGGACTGCCTTTAGACCTGATGAAAAATGCAAGGACCTGGTGGTAGACTGGCAGGGGTTTAAATGCCCTTTTTGGGAGATTAATCACAGAAAAAGTCTGAGATATGCTGGCTGCCAGAATGCCATTCCCATGGTTTTCTAAAAGCTTTTTTAAGAGGTTGGGAAGAAGGCGGTTCAGCTTTCAGCCTCTGCTCTGCTGGAGCCTTGGGCAGCACCACAGGATGCTCCTGTTGGAGATGGTCAGAGCTGGGGCAGGATTAAATGGCGAGAGGGGCTGGGATATTTGTACACCCTTCTCCTCACCTGGTTTGTAATATTAGCAAGCTAAAACTTACTTCTCTGTCACTTCTTTTGCTTTTGGGCTCAATAAAAGCTTTTTATGTTTTTTACACGTAACGTATAAACTTCTTTCAAGCTAAAATTTCACTGAGTCCAGGATTCTCACTGCCAGGTTTATCCACAAGTTTCTTTATGATTTACCAACCCAAATCCACCTGTTTTCCACTTGAGCTGAGATTCCTGGTGGTGGTGTCCTGCAGACACACCAAGGGAAAGCAACTACTAAAGAGCAGAAAATATTCTGTGAATTTACATACCAATAAAGTTACATTTCCTCATTCCATTGCTTTTGGAACTGCAAACTGAATTCTGATATCATCTTTAAGACTCATAGCACCTCTATAACAGTTTGTTGTCTATATTATTTCTTTACCAGAAGAAGTATTGTCTCTATATTTTTCTGAGACAACACTTCAGCCTCTTAACGTACAGAATACCCATTAATTCCAGCACATCCACAAAAAGGGTTAATATTCAGCATTTTCTGGAAAAGGTTGACATTATAATAACACACACCAAACAAAGAGTGATAATTAGAGTCTGGAAAACTGTTTATGGAAATAATTTTTCCACTTAAATGGGCTGCAATAATGAAAGTGTGCACATGCTGTAGCATGCTTTGTATAATGTGGACATAAAGGTGGAGTACTTTCTTTAAAAAATAACTTTGGAAGATTTTTGCTAACCAAAATCCATCCATAGAATGGACAGTAAAGGCAGAGCACTGAGTGAGAAAGAGTTTATGAGTATTTAAAAATTTTCTTGATGTTATTATTAATTGTCAATTCTTTTAAGCACTTATTTTTGAGCTCTGTGTAGCACCATGTTGACAGCCTACCCTGGTATTCCCACTGCAGTCCTTAAAGAAAACGATGCTGACCTTCAAAGGAGAAAATAAACTGCTTCTTTCTGATATCCTCAGATCACAGGAAATGGTAGAAACTCAAATTAGCCTTAAAAAAATTGTTCCTGGCTCTCAGGTAAAATGAAATTGTGTGGTATTATCATGGAGCACAGACTGTGCAAAAAGTCTGTGCAAGGAAAAAGAAAAAAAGAGACTTTGCAATGGCTTGTTCTCATCACTTCAGCAAATTAGTCCTGACTATTGTAAAATGAGAGGTGTCTTAATCCTAACAGCTTCTTCCCTCACACGTAAAGATAAAGCAGATTCCCATTTCTTAGAGAAAATCACAAGTTTTTCCATTAAGTAGATGGTTTTGTCATATCTGATTGCATCCAAGCAGGAGTTCTTTGCAGACACCTCTCCAGGTCCCCAGTTAGGCACCACTCTGTTTTCTGAGAGCAGCAAAAGCGACACTTTGTTGATTGAATCACCCCATCGCTAGAAAATATGGGGTTTTTTTGGTAAAGAAGTACGGGCAGTAACTATAAATTGGCTGGATCAGAGTACGCAAAACCCAAGCAAAACTGCTAAAACCTCCCAGGACACAGAAAGGATGCATTAGAAGCTCAAGCCTTTTATATTTATTTTACCTATATTATCATGATGTTTATTTGTTATTCTACATTTGCAAAGGACTTTGAAATAGCTGAAAATGATAATATTTGGAGGCCAAAATACACAGACACTTAGGATCACTTTGTGATCTCTGGAGGTTTTCTTGTGCTTTTACCTGTGAGAGACTGAAATATTAATGGTTAGTGACTCAAATAATCAGCCCTTTGCCAAAGCAGAAGGTGCTTTGCTGAGGTCAGGTTTGCATCCCCCAGCTGAAGGGCAGGAGGGGAATTTTTGGGTGTGTGATGATGAAACTTCTGATCTGCATAGGAACAGCTCAGGGGCTGGGGGATGAGCACCCACCACCACCAGAATGACCACAACAAACCTGGGGTTTGAGCCTGATAAGGGAAAAAGGCAACAAGAAACAGATCCTGCAAGGTGGGATAATGCTTTTTTTCATGCCAGTGTCCTCCTGATGAACCTCAGGTGTAAAACTCCCCCTCAGGGGAAGCATCAGGACATTTACAGAGAGGGCTGAAGGCTTTCTTCCCTTCTTATGGGGCAGAACTGGTCCAACTACAGTCGTGTGAGAGGCAGAGTGATGTCTTAGAAGGTGTCATAAAGCATCAAAGCTCCCCACTTTGACCACAGGACATCAAAATTGCAACAATCAAGTCTCACTGCTGGATCCAAGTGTGGTGAGATCTTTCCACTATCTCTATACTCCTATATAGATGTATATACTCCACTATACTCCTGTCATTCCTCTCCTTTTATATTTTCTTAAGTGATATCTTTATACTTTTGTGTTGCTGTATTTCTACAGTTAATAACTAAAGTGGCTACAGAACTTCCTTTCCATTGCAAACAAATTGTTCTAAGACAAACTGCTGTATCCGTCTGTCTATCATCTATCTATCTATCTATCTATCTATCTATCTATCTATCTATCTATCT
>NW_024581067.1:346579-391559 GCF_017639235.1 Corvus kubaryi | reverse complement strand
TCTATCTATCTATCTATCTATCTATCTATCTATCTATCTATCTATCTTTCTACACCAGTCATTCCATGTCATTTCACTCTAATCCAGCCCAAGGGTTCTGTTAACCAGAACCTCATTTACCCCACCCTCGGGCGTGGGTTGCAACAACCTTCTCCCACTGTTTAGGGAGAATTGCTCAGCAGAAACATTCAAAATTTTGGTGCTTTGGAGGTGGAAAAGCCTTTTTCATGAGATTGTGTCCAAAAGCTTTTGTTAATCTAGTCATGGATTGTATAGTAATTCTCTTCTCTGTGATCACAGTCATATCCCCTCTATTTGCTCTATTTTATTGTGGGCAACATGATGGGGTTTTAATCATTTTTATCCCATAGACTGACCACTGGACATCCTTGCTACCTGCCCTCAAAACCCTTCAAATGAAGATAGAGGTGTCTGACTTCACCTTATGACACTTTGAAGTGGCTCCTCCACTTTTGTCTTTAATTTCTCTCACTTAGCTGAACTCATGAGGGGGTCTAGGGAGAAAAGAGAAAAGAAAGAACATTACTAAAATCCATAAGCAGAAAAAAATCCTTGCACTGATTCTCCTTTTGCAGATCCTTCGTGTATTCTGACCTCTTGGCCACTGAAGCAACTGCTCACCTCTATGGTCCTGTGTTCTAATGTCCATAAAAAAACCACAAAACAAACAAAAAGAAATCCAAAACAAAGCAACAACAGCAACAACAAAAACAACAACAACAACAAAAAAACCAAAACAACAACAACAAAAAAACCCAACAAAAACAAAGAAACATAAACAAAGAAACAAAAATAAACCCCACACCAAACTGTCAGGAATTCAAACACTCCGTTTTATTGCTTGGATGCTACAAGTTGGAAATACCTCAGGCTGCAAACGGGTTTATTGATGTGAAAAGCATTCTATTTTACCTATAACTCACTGCAGGCACAAATGGTGGCAGCGAGTCCTCATAGCAGGCAGGAATATTTCAGATAAGGGGTCATTTAAATGTTATTTCTTTGCACTGTTAAAGAGCTGTCTTTCTCTCTCTCTCTCTTTTTTTTTTTCCTTTTTTTTTTTTTTTTTTTTTATTTTGGTTAATCACTTTTTATTCTTACCTGGAAGGCTGGATTCAATAAGAAAGACTTTAAAAAGCAAACTACATAACTACATGCACTTTCAAAAATTACATGGCAAGGGAAAAAGAGCTGTGCTTCCAAAGAAAGGTAAGTATTATTAGAGCTGTCAAGAGGACATAATAATGCAACTGCTATTACGCTGGTATTGTAAGTAATATTCTATTCTTAACAATTATGTCTGATAACAGATGTTTTGCATATCAGCATCATTATTGTTGCCTTTCTAGAGAAATTTGAGATTAAGAAAAATATTAATTTATTTTTTCCCAGGTTTAGTCTTTGTTGAAGAATCACATGTATCTCTGATAATTATTCATTTCCACTATCTTTTTATGGGTGAAATTCATTCTAGTGGGACCCTATTTCTAAATAAAGAAATTTTGTCTTCATAATGAAGTGATGCCACTGCAGAGTCTGATCATCTGCAAATAAAGGCTATGAATGCTCACTGGCAGAGATTCTGCATTAAAAGGTGGTTTAAAAATATTTTCTTGCTTATGTTTGTCCTTTTAAGTTAAAAGAAAAAAAACAACAACAAAATATTAAGGATTCCACGCTGTAGGACACAGAATAAATTGCATTATGCTTAAAGAAAAAAGTTAATCTCTGACAATGAAGGCCTTGAGAGAAAATCAGATATTTGTGTGTGAATTCTGCTATCAGAGGCTTAAATCATACTTGCAATGAATTGATGCCTCCCACCTTTATTTACCATTTCCTGAAAGTATAGAAAACTCTCCAGATCCTTTAGGCTAATGTTCCTTCCCACTTCAAATTACTCACATGAGCTACCATTTATTTGGAGAATATCAAATTAAAAATCCAATAAATACAGTTTTACAAGATAAAGTCCAAACATGGTTTTTTTCAATATGCAGTTTTCACATGAAGAAAAAATAAGAATCACCAAAAATAAAAAGTATTCAAATGTTATATGCACTTGAATATGATGGTATATAATTAATTAGGGTCCCCAGATTGAAGTAATGAGAACAGTAGTGCAAGCTTATGTATTTCTGCAGATGTACATGATAAATATCCTGTAAATTAATTACTTTAATCTTTCATTGTTGCTATTGTGCCAAATGGAAAGTTTTCCTTCTGAGAAGAAATTTTCTTTTCCATCATAAATAAACTTATACTGCATGAAGAGCAAAAGTTTAATAATTTCTATTTAGATATTATACTGCATTAAATAAATAATAAAAATACTTTCAAAATTTAAAAGAAAAGGGGGGGAACTATATCATTCAATATTGTTTCATTTTAAGGTAAATTTTAAGAACTCAAAATTCTTTTACAAATCATTTCATTTCTTGATTTGTCTTTAGGCTTAGTTAGAAACTTTTTGTCAAGTTTCTATTTTCTGAAGTTAGCAGAGTGAGTATTTTAAATGGAATTGTTCCCTTTACAGGTCAGTATGGATAGTTTGGGCTGTCATTTTTTAAAACTACATTGATTTTCACTTTAGCATTTTACATTAGGTAGTTGAGATAGTGACCAGTGTAAGCCTGACTGAACTTATTCCTCAGCACTCTCAAATTTGAATCCTATTGATTCCTGTGGATTTGGATTTCTGCCCCTTGATAACTGTATATTTTCCTGGTTCCAAATTTCAGATCATCTCTGAATTTGACTTGTCTGCTTTGAATGAAACAGGAAATTTTAAATACTTTGTTTTTAAAAAGGTTGCCAAGACTTATTTTCTTACTACATCAATGAGAAGATAAATACAAAGTCATCATAACACTAATAAATTTCAAATTACAGTGTTGTGAATGAAGGCCTGTTCTATGACAGTGGACAGTATCTGTTCTGTGGTGATGACTTTCAAATTTTAGCTGTAATAGATTAGACAGAACACAAATAACTAATTGAAATTAACCTTTGATTATTGTATACAGCATTTGCATAATTTAAAAAAGCTGAGCAAGAAACTCTATGACTACAGCTGACTTCAACTGGTTATAAAAGCTCAACTCTGAGCTTTTTTCTTTTTCATTAATGTGCATCCCTTATTACATGTCCTTTCCTCGTTGTTTGCTGCACAGATTTTCACAACTCACAGTATGAATATTCTTGATTTACACATTCTAATTAGAAAGGTTACTTGAGACATCTGATAATGAGTCAAAGTCTCCACGGGTTTGAGCTCTTTGGGTCCATATTTCACTGATGCTCTCCAAGAATGAGTAATCTTTTGAAGCAGAAAGGGAATAAACAGACCAAAGTGGTTTTTTCAGGTTGATCCAATAATGATACACGAGTGAAAAGAAGAACAACCTGAAGGGATTTTTAATATAAACATTTGGAAGGTAAAACTGAAGCAACAGGATATGCAAGATTCCTTCTGCTCAAGCCACCTACCCAGTTCCTGGTTCAGGATTATGTGTATTTGAAAATGGAGTTGGGAAGTCATCATTTGTATAACAGTACACTTAATTTTAACAATTGAAGCAGAGACAGCATGGAAGAAGTGAGAACCTGGAAGGCAAATCCACAGTATGTAGCTCTGCAAAGAAATCATATCTTACTATTATCATATTCAAGAGCTTGAAAAATGTCACAAATTCAGGATGCTCTGCAAATTCTACTTAATCCTTACCAAGCAATTATGAATAATAGCTTCCTCTTAGAAGCAAATGGAGCAGCTTCTGAGTCAAAATTGTGAAAGGATTTGCTGAAGTATACACAAAAAGTAATATTTTGCTGATAGTTCAATGGTATTAAATAAAATTATTTCCATTTTACAGACATAGCACTGTAACCTGATGTCAGGAAATTCAGTTGGAAGCTGCACAATTGCTCTTGTGATAAGATGTGAAAAATCCATCCCAGTCTTAACAACTGATGCTAGAAAAGAATTTCCAAGAATAATTTCTGACATAATAATAGTTTTGGACATAACATTTCTGCTCATATTACTGGTTTTGACTAACATGAAATACCATTTTATAGTCCTTTTGTGTGGAGTTTTTGCCCTGATGTGATGTTAGGAAAATAAAGTAGAATAAGTACATAAAATAAATGTATTTACTTTTCTGTACATTTTTATCAGAGCACATTGGAAAACTTATCTTTATTTTTTTCTTTGTGTCACATGCTCAATGCTAAAAAAAACCCCAACAAACAAACAAATAAAAAATAATAATCCAACCCCTCTTCAAACATCCCCAGTGTTCATTCTTAGAATAAAATACAGTAGAAATGTATTCCTCTGCTTTTCCTGAATTATGTGTTTAGTTCAGTGAGAATCTCCAGCACCTTAATGAAATGGGGAAAGAGATGACCTTCATGTTTTAGGTGTAATTTCCTTAATGCCATGCAAATAAGCTCGGATTTGGCTAAATTATGTATTTCCAGAAGTCATATAATCAAAAAGTTTGGCAAATGCACGCATCTGCTACAGATTTTTGAGGTATGACAGAGGACTGTTGCTCATCTCTGTTCAGGCATCCTTTTAATTCATTCAAGTAGCAATTTATAACTTCCAGTTTATAAACAGAGGTTTCATTCCAATTATACAACCTCCCCCTCTTTAAAGGAAGTCCCATGCTATAGTACCTGTAGCATATTCTGACTGAAAGTTTTCTTAAAATATGGAGACCACTGCATGTGGTTTGCCAAAATAATCCTTTCCTTTTATTGGCAATAAGCAGTTCCAAAAAACAGAATTGTGGGGGGTTTTTTGAAACACAGATTCACCTTTTTGCTGTTTGGTTTCCACGTGTGATAAATCAAAGAGTGTCATGTCGCTCTGAAAGAGGCAAATAAATACAAGACATATGGAAAATAGGAAATAACTCTAGAAAGAGCAAAAATGTACTTTGATTAACCTAAAGGGCTAAAGTACTCAGAGATTCGGTTTTAGTTTTATAAGGATTTATGGTTTGGTGCAACATAAAGACTGTAAAAAAGGAAACAATGCCAGTAATTTCCATCCCATTGAGATCTTGGTGCAAGAATCTGGCATTGTGATAATGTTGACCAAAAGCCAAAATACACCTGTTTAAAACATTTTTAGTGCAATTTTTCCAACTATATCATATTTAATTTGGCCCTTCAAAATCCCTGAGAATAGGCTTCATTTTTCCCAGAGAACTGATACCAAACCCTTTTCCTTGGATATCAGAAAATCCCTGTTAAAGCTGAATCATGGGACTACAAGAAACCAGATGAAATACTGACTTCCTTCAGGGGTCGTGGTATCAAAGAATTACCTATTGACTTGGACAGCCTCATGTGTTTTCAACTCAATTTACCTTACTCTATGCCCTGTAGAACAGAAAATTCTCTAGGAGGTTGTGCCTGTTTCTGAGCTCATAAACTCTCTGATAGGATATGCTGCTTTTTCTTTTTATAAAATTATGTGTAATATGAACAATAATTTAGATTTCTACATGTTCAATAGATTGCTATCATCACTAGAAATCTGGAAATGCATGCTAGATTTTTATTAGGAATTTTTCCTAAATTTTTGTATATGGGAAGAATTGTTAAAGAAAAGCTGTTTCTCCTCAATAGTGTCTTTTTACTGAAGCTGGAACTACTATTGACAGAATTCAGTTTAAAAGGGACTGCCTGTGATTGAGATATCACTGATGTGAGCAGTTCTGTGTTTACAATGAAGTTGAACTAATTTTCAATTTTAGGCTGGTAATTTCCCTGATGTGTCGAGATTATTACTTCAGGAAATGTAAATTTTGCTGTAAACCCTTGAAAAGTTATAAACCCAACGAAAACAATGAAAAGACACCCTCCATCTCCAACAGCATAGGAAATAATTAATTCCTGAGTACAATCATGTCAAACTTGGGATGTAAAACCGTCTTACCTAGGGAGGGGTCTGCACCATGGATAAAGCCTTGGCCTGTCTTAGCTTTGATAGCTCTTGGTAAAGAACTGGTAATAAAATGTAAAAAATCATAATTTGGTTTTTAACAGGTATTTCAACTGAAACAGCTAAACTTGCTGTTTTACCAAATCACAGGCTTCAGAAGATGGATGAATTCAAAAACAGGGAACCCAAAAATCACCATCATTTAAAGAACAGGCAGATGCTGCTTTAAAATGAGGAGTGGTGATGCTCACCCTGAATAAAAGTCTTGTTTGATCAAAATGATCTCATGGCATAACATGAGGTTTTTGTCTCATCAACTCTGACCCTGAGAATGCAAAATACCCAGCGACACCTGAAGCAGTCAGTGCCTAAATTTAGTGAAAGTATTTTGAATTTCTGCACTGTAGAAGTCCCCGTCTCAGCTGGTCAGCCTAGATTCCCTTTGTTTATCCAGCTTCTTTTAGAAGTCCACATGAAGATGAAATTAGATGTGCATTAAAATCAGAGTTCACTGTTTTCTCATGAACAGTACCTGCAATGGAGATGCCCATGTGAATCCCACTGGGAATGTCAGAACACTGCACCCAAAAGTTATTTAAGGGAGTATTTGCAGCTCAGAGAATAAGTGTAAATGAATGATGACATCCCTTGCATAGATTCATTGTTTCAGTGCTTTTTGTTAGTTTTTAAAGCAATTATAATGTAAGCAATCTTTAGGAATCCATCTCACTGCTGAGCGTGTACTTTTGTACAATTCTGCAGCTCAGAAAAAACTCCTCTGATCATTTAATGTCTGCCCCAGAACTTTAAATTGAAGACTAAGTTCCCATAAGAAAATAAAGATGAAACTGTATATTTAATCAGGACATCTTACAGAGAAACAAGAAGCAATGTTTGATGTGAGATACACTGTGTTCATTTGCATGAATAAAAACAGTATGAGTACAATTATTGTTCCAGGACCCAGAGAATGATCCATCACAGATAAGGGCTCTTGGTTAGCAGTGCATTTTTTAAAGCCCTTTTCCTTTTTGGTAGGATTTCTGTAGCAAAATACCTGAATATTGTTTAGCAATTCCAGGAGCAGTGAGTACGCTCATGTGCTGACAGAATTATTGATTCTCAGTCATTATTTTCTTATGGGTTAATTTTCACTCTGCTACCCCTGCTCAATCTCAGAGAGACTTTTCACTTACTAACTATGCAGCCCCTGACTTTCCTGACCTACTGAGATTTCTATTAAGTTTATGAGAGTAAAATTCCTTCCAGAACTGACCATATGCTGGCTTAATATTATCATTATTACCTTACACAGATACTGCAGATTATGTTCTTTCATTATTATGATCTCTCTCTAATTTTATATTTCCTCTATTGATGCACGTTATACTAGAGTCTAAATCAAAGCTATTGCTAGTTCTACCTTTATTTTTCCTCAAAAAAAAAAAAAAAAAAAAAAAAAAAAAGCTACCTAAGGCAGTGTTTTACAAAATCCAAGAAATAGTCAGAAGTTAATTTTCACAAGGCTCAAAAATGTCGAATATAGGACTACGTCATATAATATAAGTCTACTAATCCTCTTTCTCCAATAGCTATTTAAATTCAGAAACAAAATGGATTTTTGAATGATGAACTCTATTTTGACCAACTCGTCAGATTCTTCTTGTCCATAATGTAAAAGCATAACAATGACATAGGGAGATAGATAGTTTTGCACCAATATGCAGTTTTGGGGTTGTCAATGTCTGCTAATTCAAAACAGTGAAGTGTTTATAATCACTGCAAAATTGCAATAGAGAACAGCTTATTTTTAATATTAGCTATGTGCATGATTCAATAGCTTAGAGAAAAGATTTAAAGTTCAATAGTAGGTAAAATACTGAAATATTTTTATTTTAGAGCACCTTTTTTCCAATTCCTAGACTCATCCTTCACTTTTATATATATACTTTTAAGTTACTGTACTTTTATCACAAGAACCAGAAAAAATCCCTTGTATGTCATATTTGGCCGTAGGAAACAATCAAAATCCAAACAAACACAGAAGTTTTTACACCTCCTGGTTTTCATAAATGTTGATCCCATTGAACACTATGAAAAATCAACTGTTTTGAAAATAAGACCTGGTATTTTGGAGTCTAAAATGAGTGTAGGAGTCATACTTGAGGGTTTGGGATTCAAAGAAGTTTAAATGGTTGGGGTTTGGGTTTTTTTTTTTAATCAGACCTTTCTTAATAAGTGCTCAAGATTCAGCTTCTGCAAATATTAAGCATTCATATGATTTAATTTTCAGAATTCAAATAGAATTGTTTCTATTAATAGAAAGTAGTGTGAGTATACAAACATCATCAGGATCATGAAATAAAACCCAAATACCTGGAAATATGCTAACAAGTTTGGAATTTAATGGTTGTCTTTCAAACTTCAACACATATTAATCAGAAACGTCTTAATATAAAAAACAGAACTCTGTTAAACTTCATTTCTATAGCAAAATAAAACACAAAAAAATTAAATTGCATTTAACCTGTCAAGTTTTAGGGGCAAGTTTCCATGTTGTTCTTTCCATTAAACTGAAAATTATTGATATGTCTGCTTTGTGAAAGCTAATTCCATTGATACATGAACAGAATTCAGTTCCACTTTTTCTCTTATTTTTAATTGCTTATCTGTATAGATTCATGCATACTTTATATTGGTACACATTGTATTTTGTATGTATTTTTAACACACGTTCTAGTTACACTGGTTTGGAAACCATCATTAACTAAATCTGATGTTTAGATGAGGTAGTGTTAAGTATCTACTTTTTTTTCTTAATGGCCTTTCTCCTGTCTTTTAGATATTTGAAAATTTCCTGCCATTTCATAGGAAAAACACAAACTTTTGTGATTTCTTTAACGAATCCTATTTGTCATTAGAAAAACTCTCTAGGAAAATTCATTAGGAAACTTGCAGCTGCACATTTTTCTTGCCAGAAATTTTCTAATATTTTTGCTACCAAGTCTCAGCATCTCAGACTTCTACACAAGGACTTGAAACCTGTTAGACCCCAGTCTAAAATTTGTTTTTCAAAGAAAGAGCTCCTCATGGCTCTAAAACCCTCAATATTAGGCTTTCATTGTAAAAGAGGAAGAGAACAACTTCAGGCGAATCAAAGATTTTGGAGTTAATAAGAATCAGAAGAAATTAAAACACGAAAAGGAAAAGAAAAAAGAGAAGAAAATTTTAGGCTGTTCATGGGGAAATGTCTCATCAAAGAACTCTTTTTAGACATTTCCCAAATGGATGTTTCAAAGTTGTAGAACTTTATTAATTTACTTTAGAGAGGGCACAATGTTATGAGTACATAGACAGAATAATTTTGCCGTGACAGAACTTTAGGCGACTCCATCTAATAGAGATAATTTTTTACTAATAAGGTTTTTTAAAATTATTTCTGAGATGGCAAACGGTTTGTTTTGTTTTGTTTTTTTTTATCTTCATGGGCTAGACATGAATGTGCAACAAGTTATGTAAAGGCATTATTTATATGCAGTCAGTAGCTTTCAAGACTAATTTAAAATACGGAATAATATAGATTTAGTATGGAGAGTTCTTTAAAGAGGAACCCCCAGATTTAGTTGGGAGATAAAAAAATATTCTAACACTGGTGTTTTATTAAAAACAGTCCTATTTAACATGTGAAAAAGAGAAATTCAAGTCTCTGAAGGGTGTGGTTATTTGAGTTTTAGAGTTTTATTTGTTGACAGTGCAATATTTTTCTCTTTTATGTATATTTCTTATTTCTTCTGCTAAATTAAAACTATTAAAAGTTTTTCAGATGCTTTTGGGTTTTTTTCTTCATATGGGGGGTTTTTTTGGCAAAAGTTTTAAATTGGTATCACACATATATAAGAGAGGTGCATTGATTTGAAGGAGGAAAAGATATCACAAAATAATAGAGAAAAAAATTTCACTTTCTTTCCTTATCCCTAAAAATGAAGAGTCCACAGCCCATTTCTGGCAGTATTTCATGCCAGTTGAAAGAGGTAGAGTTTTATGAGGGGAAAGAGGAGTTGGGACAGCAATCTCTGATAATTACTTACCTTTCCTGTAATCTCAGATATCCTTTCTCAAAAAGGAGAAGCACCTTACAGAAATACCTGAGTGTCTCCAAGTACCCAGACCCCAGGATAAGTAGTCCACAAAAGTAAACATCTGATTTTACAATTAACTCCTTTTATAGTTGGAAGCTCTATTTTTGTTTTTATTTCGCCAAGGTGGTTTGGCCTGTTTTGGGTTGGTTTTTTTGGGTTTTTTTTGGTTTTGTTTTGTTTTGTTTTTTTGGTTTGCTTTGGCTCCTTGGGTTTTGGGGGATTTTTTTGCTTATGTGTTTTTGTTTGGTTTTTTGGTGGGTTTTGTTTGTTTTTTGAACGGTTGTTTAAAAATCAGATTATTCATTCAGAATGAGATGGGCTGATCCTGGTAAAGAGAACCTGATGAGAACCATTGACCAAAACAACCTGTCTAGGCTGCATCTCCAATTCTATCCTACCACCGCGGCTGTTACCATCCTAGGTGAAGAAAAATAAAAGGACAGATAATATGGAAGATGTGCAGCAGCTAGGATTGTGCTGCCAAATTAAAATTTTGCCTTTTATTTCGTGGGTACTCCACACTCCCAGTGCAGCAGAGCCTTGTCAGAAAGGGTGCAGGTGAAAGTTACTGTGAAAAGGACTAAAGTAGAAAGGAAAATAATCCATGTACTTCCATTTTATTTAAAAAAAAAGTCATTGTACCTGTATATTTACAAACTTATTTAAATATTTATATAAATGTATAAATTAAAGCTTTTACCTTCAAAATGAAGCTATTCAAAATATTTATATGTTTTGGAAATTTACTGTATTTCCCATCTATAGTTTCTCTGTAGGAAACTAAAAAAAAAAAAAATGATGAGAAAAATAAGAATATAAATTAATTTCACATTCAGATTCACTCATTTTTTGGGGAACAGATGTTGCAGAAACAAGGGATTATACGAAAAGATACTGCACATATGTTTTGAGATTATGAAATTTTACCATATTTACTAAAACACGGCTGGCATGTATCCCTGCTTAGCTCTGCAAATCAGCCTGCCATGAATCTATGAGAAAACCTATTAGTTTTAAATTATTTAGTACGAGGTAATAGGAAATACTTACTCAAAGTGGCAATGATTTGCTTAAATAAAATTAATTGTGCAATGATAGAAATCTCCCTTATCTGTAAGAGCTGACTTCTTTGAAGCAAAAGGCAGTCTGGGAGCTTAACATTGATCTCTCTCAAATTGAAAGGCAAACTGGAAATGTTCGATTTTTTTTCATGAAAAGTAAACAGGAAATTTTCAATTCTTCTTTCCTGGACATTTGTAATGAAAAATGCATAACATAAATAAAATTACTTTTTTTTTCTATCAATAAAGAAAATTTATGTCTTTAGTCATCTGTGGTTATTGGGAAGATGGGATATTGGGAATAAATTCCACCTTCTGAGAGGTGGTGAGGGGCTGGCACAGTTTGCCCAGAGAGGCATGAACATCTCTTATTTCCATCTTATTTTCATCTTATTTTCATCTTATTCACCTTTCAGTTGTCTCTGTCCTTCAGCAAATCTATCCCAGCTTCAGTCACCCATTCTGGCAATGGTACTGACCCCTCAAAACACAGCACAAGAAAGAAATTCTGATAAATTTGCATCATAATGCAGGTATGAAAATATCTAAATTGTTTTGAAAAACATAATTCTGACTTTTCCCAATTTTCCTATGTTTCATTCTGTATGTTTAAAATTATCTGTGCAGCATAGTTTGGGCATATTAACTTTTAGGTTATTTAATTTTGGGAATGTCATTAAAAATAAAGACTAAAACATCCATACCTGTGGTTAGTCAGTTTTGCAGCCTTCTGAAATGTGCAAATTTGTCATTTGAGCTGGGGAAAAAGATCTAGGATGTGCATGCTGCTATGCGGAATGAGGTTAAGAACAAAATATCATGAATAAATAGATCAATAATGGTAAAATTCTTTGTCCTGCACGTTTGGATTCTACACCTTTCCACAGGAAATAAGTTGAGTTCCAGCATGTTCATTCCAACAGCAAATGCTTGGGAAAAGCATTTGCAGAGGTGACCTAACCTGAAAATATGTGGGTTGGATTCCTCCACGTGACTTTGTCTTGCAGAAGTCTTGTCAAAAAAACCACCCGGAAACTACCAACAGGTGTTTAAATAGCTAAAAGCTAGCACAGAGACAGGTGATCACAGCTGGATCTTTAAATAAAAATCACCTTCTCTAGATGTTTTTCTTGGACCAAGAAAAGCACAAGAATCAGACAAAACCCAGCAACTAATGAAGCAACCAAAAATACACAAGAGAAAATTAAAAAACAAAACCTGCCCTTTTTTTGTGTAGTGTCAAATATAGATCAATACAGCAGTGCTTGACCCAGTGAACTTAAATCTAGTACAGCTTAAGGTCTTGCAATACAAATATGGATAAGGATAAAATTACTGGAAGAATACTGAAGAAAGAAATCATTGTTAGATGCTTCAAAAAACGTGTTTTGCCATGAAGAACTTTTCCTTTCTGAAATCGCTCAGGTAATGGTGAAAATAATTAAATGCAAACTTAAAGTGTCTTTTAGATGGAGTGAGTTGTTCCTGTTATATTTTTCATTTTTATCTTGCCTGCAAGCAGATATTTGGCTGGGAGGCCATGCCAGTACATGCTTTGCTTTTCATCCCAAGTCTGTCCTTCATCATTGAATTTCACCTTCTACTTGTTTAATGAAATGGTGTCAGTAAAAATTTTGAATTACAGCAGGAGGGAGTAAAGGAATGTGACCTGGGGCTGATGTTCCTTAAAACTCTTCTTTGAAGACAATTTAAGGCCACACTGAGGCAGATGAAAGACAAAGTTTTCTGGGACACATAAATGACAAAATTTTCCTCTGTCTTATGTGAGGGTTCTCCACTGTTTAGAATGTTCCTTTTTTCACACTTTCAGTGGTTTCCATGTTCTCTGTCTCCTTACAACGAAATTTCAGGACAATAGCCTTTCTTATGATGTGACAGCCAACAAAAAGACATGTCAGCCTCAGGTTTTTTCCTTACACAAGAATAATCAGTTTCAGGCTGCAAGGGAGCTGAACATCCATGATCCAACATGGGAAAAGCAGTATAACTTCATACTGAAGTCAGACACCTGACCTTCATTTTTGACCTAAAAGCAAGAAGAAGATAAGTGATACCATGACATGTGCATATATCTATATTGTATATGCTTATAATTCATATTTTTTAAATGTTTGAAAATAAGAAGCACTGAGAAACAGACAGAAATCTATATCTTTCTATGAAAAGTGCCCAAAACCAAATAAAAACTACATTATTAAGAGGTATAAACCTAAAGAATTAGTCCTGACAGCGTTCCAAAACCTTGCTTGACTGGAACACTAATAATTTGAACTTCCAAGTTGTGATATCAGGGATTTTGTCATTATGTTTCTGGTTTTATTTGCCTCTTCCTCAGACCACAGCAACCCAAGTTAGGAAACAAACCAAAATATCTGCTCACCTTTGTTAAGTGGCAGTTTAATATAGTAATGACAGAAGTTTGTGCTCCTGCCCATTTAGATCCAAGTTAGATCCATCAGATCCAAGTTTTATCACAGCATTGCAAATGCAAAAAATGTGGAATATATTTCCCCTTGGATTCAGAGCTACAACTGTTAATTACAACAACACATCATAATTTTTATTTCAATTCAGCATGTCTGTGCCTCAATCTGAGTACAGAATTAGTACTCCACAATGAAATGTCTTCTGTTGTTGTCATTGGTTTGGGATTTTTTTTTTTTTGTTGGTTGGTTGGTTGGTTTGGTTTGGCATTATTTTTTGTTGGTTGGGGTTTTGTTTGTTTGTTTGTTTTGCTTTGTTTTGTTCTGTTTTGTTGTGTGTTTCATTTCCCCTAAAGATTCACCTAGTCTGTTGCCCTGGTAGAAGGTGCCTCCATAAACACTCAGTGAAAAATTACAGGGGCAAGCAGGAAAAACTCTAATGAGGAGATAAAAAGTTTGAGGTTTTTCTGTTCCAGAGAAAATTTTTGGAAACAGCCAAACTGATGAAGAAAATTTGGGCTCAGATATGCATAAGGCTCTTATTTCAGTTATCATTTGGAATAATTAGATTTAGAGCCCTACATGGCTTAATTACTCTATTTAGACACAAGTAGGGATTGTAACTGATAAAAGTTAATAACTTCTATAAAGATTGCATAGATAGTATAAAATACATTTTAAAGATTTCAGTTCAGCTTCTGAAGTTTTTGATCCCAGGAGAAATCAGTTAAAGATCCAGAGATTTTAAATTACATTTGAAATAAACTTTGTACATATTTTGATCTGAGATGCTACTTCAGAGCTTGCACAATTTCTGCCTGAGACTCTCAATCAATGCCTGATGATTGTATGCAAATATATGTAGATTATGTTATAACGTCAAGACAAAACAATGTCGTTGCAAGTCTATGGAGATGAAATGATGAATAATAAACTGAAATAAAATTAAACTAATCCCAGAGTGTGCCTGTTGAAGTGATGATACAATGTCAGAATTATATTGGTGGATTTCCCAGCTGACCAAATTGTGATGTCCAGCTTGAAATAACAAAATATAAGGAAAGTAGAAAGTCACTTTTAGCAAATTTTAGGATACAAAAGCAATGCTGAATATGCTGTTGGCATCAACCAGATTTCACATTGTAATTTCTAAATCATATCTTCTCCTTCCTCAGTAATAAAAATCCAAAATGAGAAACAGTTAGAAGTGAACTGAAGGAAAAATTCAATTACTACTTGGGTTGTAAGCTGAAAAAAAAAAAGGAAGAAGAAAGTACAGCCAGCTATTAATTTTACATAAAATTTGCTTCCATTATACAGTCTGCCTTGCAGCATCTAAGATCTGCCAGCAGCTCCAGTTGGCCAACAGTTTTCTAAGACATAGGGTGAAATGGTGAAAGGAGGAAGCACTGTACCAAAGCCTGAGCAAAGTTCCCTTTTTCAACTGTTTCAGGAATGACAGGGATAAAAACACCCTTGACGTGGACTAGGACGTGCTTAGGTTCCAACTAAACCCTCATAACTGGCTGTGAGGCAGTGAGTTTCCTGAGCTGAACACAAAACTCTTCACTTTGGAGCATTTTCATTGGGAAATAATGGATAGAGGGAGATGTCACTACCCAAAGATGAGACTCAAGGCACAGATGTAATGAGGTACCCATTGCAATATAAATCACTCCACAGGCTTACAGAATTCCAGTTATTTCTTGGCAACTCTCCACGTTTCTGCTCTACACAAGAGAAATAAGAACTGTATCAATCTCCAGTAAAAAAGTGAGCCAGCTATTTTGCTTTGACAAGGGGTTTACCTCTTGCACATGGTTACTACGCAGCAGTGGCCGCACTGTAAATTCACATGTTCAAAATAGCATAAAACCACACCAGAAACTAAGACTCAGCATTTTTACAGAAATATGGGAAGAGGCAGTAGCTTAAATTATGAAGCAGAACCTGGATGAAGTGAAAATTTTGCAGAATGGCCACCCACTTCTTTAGTCTTCATATGTGGTGTGCCCAGCCTCCTGGAGAACAAATTTCTTCAGGTGTCTCTAGAGTTCAGAATTCAGTCTGACCATTCCCAAAACAGACCCAGGCCTACCTTCTGCACAGCAAGGAAGCACCTAGAAAGGACATGGATCAAACAGACCAGGAGAAAATTTACTGGGAAGGAATTGTTCCCTGGCAGGGTGGGCAGGCCCTGGCACAGGGTGCCCAGAGCAGCTGGGGCTGCCCCTGGATCCCTGGCAGTGCCCAAGGCCAGGCTGGACATTGGGGCTGGGAGCAGCCTGGGACAGTGGGAGGTGTCCCTGCCCATGGCAGGGGATGAAAGAAGATCTTTAAGGTCCCTCCCAACCCAAATCATTCTGGGATTCTATGATTTTTTCCTTCAGTTTTACAAGCTAGTCATGAAAATAATTGTTTTGACACTCCAGTATAAAGGTAAGAAAACACCAGGTTGATGTACATTTTCTATCACTGCTATTGCCAAAACCTCTGGCATTTTGGGGGTGGAGGGTTTTTTATATTTTTTTTTGGGGGGGGGGGGTGTTAATTTTTAGTTTTACTTCTTTTACAATCCACACAAAATGGAAAGATTTGGCACATTCTAGACGATGTTGAAGCACTTTGGTCCAGATGCAGTAGTGAAGGCTCAGCACTTGTGATATGAAATACCAAAGAAAGGTTGATCACTGTTGCCTGGGAAGTCAAGGACAGGAAGAAGCAAAGCCAGGTTCAAGAACGTGATAATCTCATTACTGGAATTTTAGTGATTGCAATTAACTCCTCTGTCAGTCACTACTCTGTCATGGAAAACATGAATGACAAAAATAACACCACGGCCCTTTAGAATACCCAAGTAGCAGAGCAAAAGGTGGGAAATGTTAATTTTGCTTTGTGAATTTCAATTCTTTAGCATTTTGAACCTGATGCAGCCAAAGTTGTGTTTTTAGATTTCTGGATATGCATGCTTAAATACTGATATGTGACACCTAAAATATGCACATAATTTTATGGCATGATTATGAGTTGCTCTTGCTGCTAAGGACAAAGGTACTTGCATACCTCTTTATTGGTGAGTGGATTGATAAGAGGGATTTTTTTGCTTTATTCCAAAAGATTAGCAATAAAAGCAGCCATTTAGTAATGTTAAGTAGTAAATAGTTTTAATTGAAAGCAGTAAGATGTAAACGGTTAACAAATTTCTCAAATCCACCGGGATTTTACATTAGGCCTTTCCTTGAATCTTACATGTTCAATGCTTTGTAGCTTAGAGAATCTCAGATTTTGAAATATATTTGTTTTACATGACCACATGCATCCTTTTCTGTGTAATAATGTTGTGACCTACAAGCTCCATACAGATCTCCCAGAGACTGACACAAATCCTGATGATTATGAGGAGATTTTACATGTTGGTTTAATGTCCTTAATAAGAGATTACCAATGGAAAACCTGTGTTTCCATCATACACCTGCATCCTTTTTAATAGTTTCCTATATAAAAAAAACCCCAAAACCACCAAACCTACAGTGATATGGACTTACAAAATCATGATGATGCTGCAGTTAAAAATACTGAAGCTGAGGAGATTATCTTAGAGATGATAGCTCAGATTTGTAATTAGTTAAATGTCTTTCTACTTCATTTCCTTCTCCTCATACATCCCATCTCTTTCATTTGCTTTTGACAAACCATGAGTAAAAGAGTGTGTTTGCCAAATATATTGTTCTATTGAAAAGAAATGAAGCAAAGAAGATATATCCCCAAACACACAAGAATAGTATCTCTTAAAATTATAGACATGAATTTCAGATTATGCTTGCTGCTCTTTCCTGATGCTTTTTGCTCAGAATAGACAAAATATGTACAGAAAAAGAGCATGTTTAGCCTGCAGATTTGTCCAGATGGAGAAAACAAATGATTATGCATTTTCTTCTTTTATGTTAAATAGTTTCAAGCTTCTGTTTCATTAATACAAGTTTGCATTAAAACATTGGAATAACACGGGAGTCTTATCTCACAGAATTACAGAATCACAGAATGGGTGATGTTAGATGGGTCCCTTCATCAGTTTCAATGGAGACACTTCACAGATGGGCTTTTTGTGTGGAAACCTTTGTCTGGATTTTGCAAGAGTTGTAACAACAGCAGAGGACTATAAAATCAAAATGACATCTAAAAATATCCACACAACCGTAGCAGGTCCTGGTCTTCTTATCAGTTTGACCCCCCCGCCAAGGGTCCTCAAAATGCCTCAACAGTTCTCAAAAGTCCTTAAACGTTGAATCAGCTGTACAAAAAAGAAATCAGAAAGTTTCAGGGGACTTCCACGTAGAGAAGAAAAAAGAAAACTGTAGACAGATCAAGGTTTGTTGAAAAATTAGACACAAGAAAAATCTAATTTATTTCATACTTACACTATTAGGTAATATTCTTTCAAAAAATATTATGGAAAAAAAAAATCTTATGAAAGAACCAAGCTATGCATCCTTAAGAAAAAAAACACAACAGAAAAAAAACCAAACAACACCCCCCACAACACACAAATAATTTTAAAAAATCAAAACCAAACAGGTTTTTTTGACAATCCATTGATTTCACAGTTTTATGTAACATTATTTTGGAATGACTATAAATATGAATAATGTTCCAGTCCCTTTATGCTGAATTGGGGATTTCTATTACATAGTTCTATTTGAAGTGGTTTAAAAACTGTTTGAATGCTTTTCAAATAAAACCTACTCCTAATTTCTTTGGGAATATATTTATTCCCATCACATGTATTTGTGCTTCTATAAAGCTGCTGTTTATTCAGATGTATAAAAGTCTTGACAAATCCAAAAGGTTTTTAAATTTACCTACAGCACATTCCTGGACAGGTAAAAATTCTACACCTGCACCATCATCTGGCTAAATAAAAATATCTGCAACCCTTTCTATAGAAGTCTTTCCCATAAAAATGGTGCACAGGAAACTAGGAATATGGTACAACTACTATCTTAGAACCAGGGGTTTTAAAATTATTTTGCAGATATATCCTATTTGTCAATTTGCGTTATTTGTCCCCACTTCTGTGTGGTCTACAAAGAACAGAAATTTCAGCTTTGAAACCCAGTTTTCCAGCTGAACATATTTCTCCTCCAGTTCTGAATACTTCTTAGATCAGCCCACAGCAACAAGGGAGATGGTGCCCCTCATTCAAAAATCCTCAGAAAATATTTTTTAAGGCATTGGATCTCTCAGGTGGATCTCAGTATCAGAAGCACAGCATAGCCCAACTGGAAAATCAGTTTCTGAAAGGGAAGCAGATTAAAAAATATGGACACATAAAATCCTGGCAATCCTACACATCTTTCTGTTGGCCTTCCTCATACTAATATGTACATGTCTAGGGTCAGGTTAAACAAATATTACTCATGGCCTACTTGCACCCTAAACCATTCAAAACTCTTTTCTTTCTTTCTGTCACCTTCTGGTTTATTTTTTCTTCTTGTTCCTCATTCTCCCCAGGCGCTTACTACTACAGCAACTGCTGTGTTCCTCCTGATAATTTTTTTTTTAGCCTACACAAACCACTTGGGCAACCCATCAGCCATCAAAAGGAAATGTGCAGCGGGGGGACTAATGTTGTTTGCAATCATATTGGCTGAAGTCCTGCCACCATCAAAATCTATGGGAGTCTTGGAATTGATTTCAGCCAGGACCAGATTTCATTCCCAGCATATTGAAGTAACCACAGCAGCACAAAGAGGGAGCTAAATTTGAAACCACGAGGTTCTGTAATTAAAGGCTCCCCTTGAGAAAATTGACTTCAGCACAAACAATCTGCACGGAAAGAATTCCAGTAAGATGGAGGATATTTCTCTGTCACCCTATGGCAATTGACAGCATTATTCAAGATGTCATACCTCTTTTTATTTAATATAGCAAGTGCACAACCACTAACCTGTGTTTACAGTTAATGCACCAGGAATTAAAAACATTCCAGGTGTTAAAGACATCCTAACTAATAGACAAAATATTAGGTTTTTCCAGGTTTGCAACTTGCACTTGATGACAATCAAAAGGATCTGTCAAAGTATAGTGCTTTCTTCCTTTATATCGAAATTAAATTTTGTACAAATGTAAAAGCTTTCTCACAGTGATAGAGGACAATGTGCCTCACTAGCTATGGTGAGGGTACCAAGCATTTCTCACGTTGCAGTTCTGAGGCAACAGCTGAAACCATAAAAAACCCAAGAGAATAATCTCATACAGGTTTTCAGTGGTGCAGCATACATCATTTTTTAGAAGGAAATCACTTCCTTTAGTTTGGATGAATACTCCCTATAAATTCTCAGGCACAATTTTGCAGCCTGGTGTGGATGTTGCAGAAAGCAACTCAAGCTCCAGTTTGTTGCATATGGTACACTATAAAACATAATCAACTCCCTTTCCTATTATCCCGTTTCATGTTTCATGTTGCTGAGTCATTTGAGATTGTCCCTTTCTGGGGAACTTGGAGTAGTAGGATAATGAAAATCCCATCAGTTTCTTTAGGTGCTTTCTTTAGGTGCTGTTTGGAAATAATGTAACATTGTGGCTTTTATTAATACTCCTCTACTGATTTTTTTCACCCCTTTTTTATATGTTTCCTTTTTTTTCTCAAAGAGATTTTCCTGCTGGGTTATACACTGATTCCTTTCATCTCCCTAGAAAAATTCTTTGTCTTCGTTTTCTTTTTAGCCATCTGAGTCCTAGTAGCCAGACTAGGCTACTACCCCACTGCCCCAGGCAGTTTTATTTTAATAGTCCTCCTCTAATCTTGTTATTTCCCAACTGATTTTTAGTTTTAAGCCTATGACGCATGAGGTGATCTCGGAACTGTAAATTAGCTTTAGGGCAAGGGCAGGAGCAGATTAATTTTTTTAAAAAATACTGGACTCCTGGAAAAAAAAAAAAACGGGGAACAGAAAAAGAGGTCTAGGCCACAGGATTAAATGCTCAGCAAAATAAAGAAGAAAGCTGAGGCAGAGGAAGGTGGAGCACTAAAGCTGGCAGGCTCAGACTGATGCTTCACAGAACCTGATCTCCTCTGTGCTGAGCACAATTAAAACCTGGATATACTCTAAGGTCAAGACTAGGGCAGCTTTGGTTTGACTTCTCCATCCCACAAAGATAGGGGGAAAAGAAACCCACAGTCAGCATATTCCTCCGAACAACTCATGTTTGTTAATTAAAAGTTGTTTTCTCATCTGTTTTCTCTCAGTCTAATATCCTTCTGTCAGGTAGAAAGCGCTGATGTGAACAGTTCCTTCAAAGTGACCGGCCTCACTGAGTCAAAGGACAAATACCCATTGGCTCCAGGGAGAAGGATGTCACCCTGAATCCTCAGCCTGCACATCCCTCCCACACTCAGGAACAAATGAACAAAAACCCTGGGTGTAAATCTGCACAGCTATGCTTGACCTCTGTTTTGAATAAACTAGATTTATTTCTTGCCGTGCTGTCTTCTCCTTGCTATAGCTCACCTCGCTTTTCTAAAAGGGTGTTTACACTTTTTGGATTTCAGGGCTACAGGGTATATAGTTTACCTGTAACCAAGCAGAAGTGGAGCAACCCCTGTGTGGACCATTTTTATCTTTTTCTCCCCTTGGCACACTAGTTCTTGCCAGCTGGCTGAACCTGCCTGAATCCTCCTGCCTCTTCTCCCCCTTCAGCTTTACAGCCCAGCTCCTCTCTTCACACATTCACAATTTCTCACCAATCCCACTTCATTTCTACGGTCTTTATTGTTGCTGTCTTCCAAAGTTAACATCCTTTTGAACATCTCGGCTAATAAAAATCCACAAGTGGTTACAAATACATAGAAGTAGCTAAAAGTAAGACTCAAGCTCTTGACAGATGAAGGGGAAGAATTACGCCTCAGATGTAGGACTTCTCAGAATAAGAATGGGATTTTTTCAAAAGATTTCATGTTAGTGTAGGTATCTGGGCTGCGAAGATGCTGGTATTGAGTTTCTAAAGCTTTTCATAAAAAGTGAAGGAGATATAGCAGAAATAGCCAGGGCATTATGAATACCTCAATACTTCAGAGAACCATGGAAAAATTAAACTGTCTGTCTCACAAAATTGCCCCTACAGGGAATTTTGCTTGAAATGATCTATTTTTAATACTTTCAGTGGAATTTCAGCTCTGCACAGATTTAAACCTGCTCAAAAATTTTTTTCCTTTTTTTTTTTTTAGTGCTCACACCACTAAGTTTGGTACAGTTTTTCCTGTTCATTGGGACATCATTAAAATAATATTTACTTTTAGGGTACTGAATTCACCCAGGTCATCAAATTGTCTAGCCACATTATTGCATATAAAATTTTGGATGTCTTGTATAAAAATTTTCAACTGAATGCCATTTTCTTGTAGATTATACATCCCTATATTAAGTCAGAGATCCCAGTTTTTCGTCTTGCATTAATGTCCCACAAAGATACCAAGAATAAAAACCCCAAACAAAAGACAAAGACAAAACCACCAAAGAACAACCAAACAAAAAAACAATAAAAATCCACTTGCTGTTACAAAATGGCCCCTAAATGACACTAAAGCAAGGATTTGATGCAGCTCTGATCCTGTGATCATGAACTATTGCATTATTTCTGAACATACACCAAATTTCCTTACTTCCTTCTCAATTATCTGAGAGATTTACTGGGTTTTTTTCTGAGTTTATGCAAAGGACAGGTAACATTGATCATAAAAGTAGAAAAAATTCCCAATAATTCAAAGACTGAAGGGTTTAAAAATGTGTCTCCTATCTGAATAGCTTTTCATCTCCCATGTGCTCATATACAGAATTACCATTCTACAGATATTCAGGTTGCACAATTAAATAAATATATTCTCTTTTGTAAGCGTGAATGACAGAACTTGGAATACTCTTAGTGATGTTAAGGATTAACCAGATAAGAACTGAGCTTCTTGTTATACGAGTTACTCTTTTTTTGCCATGCCAAAAAGTTTTTTTTATTAGAAAGGACTGACCAGGTTCAGTGGTCCATTCTTTTATTTAATGTAACTCCAGCTCCACTGGCGTCACTCTTAAGAAAACTTCGTCTGACCTGTAATTAAAAACATCCTATTGTGGACATTAACTCCTTAACACAGTTTTCATTCACTGTCTCTGCAATTATTTTCAATTTTCACTGGTTTTAACCTAAATCTTCTTACCGGCATGTTACCAAAGTACAAGTTATCTGTTACATCTCTTTTTACTTTGCAGGTGTATTTTCATTATTTTTGGGCCTGCACTGTCTTATCTGTTTATTTTCACCTGCCCAAAAAGCTGGAGGGGTTTTGGTTTTGAGGGTTGGTGGTTTTTTCTCTAGCCTTTAGTTACATTTTCCCCTTTTTTTTTTTTTGGTCTGGAAAAGGTCTTGCAAACACTCCAGCAATTGGTTCTTATCCTGTGTGTTGCTACTATCTCTTTGTAACAGAGCTCCTGGTTTGTCTTTTTAGACTCATTCCCTCACTGGGTGATTTTCCAATTTTTTGAAGATCATTTTAAATCTTAACCCTGCCTTCCAAACTGCTGCTGATTTGCAAGTGTGGCACGAGTGCTCCCTTCATCCCTAATACTTAATAATCCAGAAAATGCCAGGTAGCACCTTGATAGACATCGAAGTTGAACATCTTTCTAGTCTGATGTAGAACCACTGTTAATTACTATGAAAATACTATTCTAGAAGAAGGTTTATACCACAAAAGTATAGCTGCTTCAGTGGATTAAATTTCCCTAGTTTGCTTTTAACTGTCCCACAAGACAAAAAAAACAGTAGACCAAAAATCCAGTACAATTACTGTAGTATTAGGTTACATAACCTTTTTTAAATGGAGTAACATACTTAATCATATTTAGAGGTGATTAAATGTCCCAAAAGTAGTTGACTGAATTAAAGATGGTGCTTCTTTTTCCCACCATGGCAGCTTTTATGGTTGTCATCTGAATGCTCTGTTGCATCTTCCAGGGTTTTGTCAACTTCTGTCCATTTGCCTGATGGCAGGTCTCTCTTCTATGGTTTTGGATGAGTAAGATTTGTCAAGAAGCACATCACAAACAGAAAACTGTGGCTACTTGAATGTTTCCAAACAACCTGATGCCATGATTAGAGAAAACCAATGTAGTTTCCTTGTGCCAAATATTTCCAGACACATCAGCCATTAACAAGCTTAGCAAAAACAGAGCAGAAGAATTACATCTTCCTTAAAACAGAATTTGGACCAAATTAAAAGATTTAGAAAGCTCTGCAGGCAATTAGGGTATTTAGCATAATTGCTGTAGACGTGATCATGCTTGATAAAACACTTTCTTTAGGAAATGCTGTGTTCTGTATTTGTGTTTTGAGTTGAAATGTCATTAAGCAAGGTGCCTCATTTTGATTAAAGGTTTAATAGCTCATTTCCCCAATTCTGCATCCTCTATTTGAATATAAAGTCATAAAATGCTTAGAAATATTCTGTGTGAATACTGAATCCTGTTCTTGAAAGCATTACAGCAATCATTATGTGCAAAAGCAGCTCTGAAATAACTGCAGTTTGTATCAATTGACTTGGACAACATGAGAACTGCCTGAGTATCTGCCTTTGCACTTGAACTAACGAGATGTGGGACGTGCACACTGTGTACACTTGTACTTATTTCCAGATTTCTGTGTAGCAGAGGGTGAGCGCTGCCTGAGTGATGACAGGAACACCCAAATTCCACAGGCAGTAATGCACTCACAGGGAGGTGGCAGGGTGCCAAATATCTCTGGTGTGAGAAAGAGGGAGCTGTGAGACACAAGTGAGAGTCAGACAGAATATTTCAGAATATTCTCCTCTGTTTTCTCAACGCCTTCCCCACAGAAGCAGCCCACTCAAGTGGGAAAGGGTCAGCATCAGGGCGAGGCTATTGCAATAATTTCAGGTGGCTACAACTCAACTCTACTACAGAGCCCATTTTCTAGAGCAAGGAGCTTGAGACAGTCTTGCAAGAACATAAATTAAAATTTCATTCCAGAAACTTAGCTCTTTGGTACATTGGTTACTGTTGGGAAGCCAGGATGGCAGCTTTTTTAAGTGACTTACAAAAATCACACTGCCCCATTTGGCCAAAGCTGAAAATTCAGCCTGCACCAAGCTAAAGAGTATCTTTATAAGAGTAGAACAAACCAAAAGTAACCAGAAAAATATATGATCTGCCTTTCAGTTTCAGCATGTTTGTTTCTTCTTATTGCAAGGGTAAACAAAGCATCCCTGAAATCCAAAACTTACACACACCCACAAACACACACATATATATAGACACAAATTCTGTTCTTCCTTGGTTTTCATTGTTTCTTCTTTATTTCCTTTTTTATACAGTGTAAAATCATGTTTTGCTTTCATTTTACTACTGCTAGAAAAAATTTTAAATCTATTTTTTTCCCTCAGTTGTGATCAACTTTGTGTCAAGTATAAGTTTGGCTAATTTCTTTCATTTTTTCAAGGAGAGATAAAGGAGTTATTTAAACTTGTTTGTCCTCCTTCAGAGGTCTAACAATGCCCTGGAAATCACTCCAGATATTCATAATGAAAATAAATGAATGTTAGATGTGTAGGGTGGCTAAAAAGTTTCTGTCACCCAAGTGCAACAGCTCCAGTCCTCACCTCCCAACCATCTTTTCCCTTGTCTCCATCTTCCAAACACACAGCCTCTTCCTCGATCCCCATCTTGTTATGTTTCTGTGTTTAGAAAGGGCACAGTTACTGATTAGCCAGGATATATCAATCTCTAAATTTTGCATTTAGCTTAAGGAAAATGTTTGCCTCATTCCATACCAATTCTCTCTGCTTCTTCTGTACCTGTTTCCAGCTGCATTTGAGTCATGTGAAAGGAGCGAGGACACATCAGCCCTCACTGAGATATGAGAAAAATGGGGGATTTTCTGTTCTTTTTGCTTTTGTGCACAGCATGCATAGGAGTGCAAGACATCTGGCCCAAAATTCTGCAAGTCGCTTCATACCCAAAGCTCATGGAATGTTTGCCAAAGCAGAGGATTATCACAGATGCATTTATGAAGGTTCTGGATGCCAGAAAGTCTCAGGTCTGAGGTACAGAAAAAGTCTTATCAGTCAGCAACTCAATTAGTCTTGCACAGTGACCAGAAAATTAGAATCAGGTTATGCATATTGCCGCCACAATTATGGCATGGGTCTTGTGCCAGCTGCGCATAAAAAGAATGTGTAAGCAAACATCTGTGTTTTACAGCTTCCTCAGGACCTCAGGACTATGAGCATCCCAGTTGTGATGCTAAACATAACACTCTGTGTACACAGTTGATTGTTTCTGAGGCTCAAAATAATCTGTCATTTTTGCCGTATACTTGTACTAGACCATGGTGGATTCTTGCTCCCCTGGCCTGAACCTTCAGGGCATCACCATAGTCCAGCTTTTCTGGTGATCACAACAGGGCTTGGAACCTGTTTTTAGAATACATATAGATTCAAGTTTGGGGTGGGGGGCAGAGCAGAGCAGATGTCAGTTGTGTGTGTGAACAGGATATGAATTTAGAATCTAATACATCCATAAAAACATTGCAAGAGGAAGGCGAGGAGATAGAGCAGTGGATTTGCACACTGAAGCTCTGCCACGGTGCCAAGCACACTTAGAAGGTGAATGTTGTTCACTATAATTGTGGAAAAAGCACTGAATTTTTCAAAGACATGTTTGGGATCTGATAGGAGCCCTTCTGATACGACATGAGGCCTTCTCCAAAGTCCCCTTCCCACATGAGCACGTGCAGCCACTGGACTACCTGGACACACTGCAAAGGGCTTTAACCTACCCTGAGAACATCACTGCAGTTTCTGGTTGTGCTGAAGAAATTTTATTTTCTGCGCCATTTGCTGTGGTTAACAGGCCCCACACTCCACCTACCGAACACTAAAAACAAGATTTCCTTGCTGTTCTAGAGCTCAGTCCCAGGTACCCTGCCAACACATTCACCCCCATCAAACATAACGTTCTTTTGAGGAAAATAAATGCTTCTTTTTTTTCCTCCATCTGCACGTCATACTTGGAGGGGGGGGGGGGGAAAACAATAGACCAAGCAACAGGTTGTTTCCTAGGAAAGTTAATGTTTCTGCCTGTCAGCATTGAAGGTGACTTTTAAGGTTATATTGGTCTCTTTTAAAGCTCTCGTAATGGGACAAAAGCCAAGCAATAAAAACACCAAAGCCAGTGTTACCAAGTCCCTGCTAAACACTCACAGCTCTCATGATCTTATAAATGTCTTATTGAAACATGCTGAAGGAGGAAAAAATGTCAAATGTGCCACAAATCATTTATTACTAAAAGTATTATTTGAGATTTCTTTTCTTCTGTGGTTTGCCTGTCATGTTTGTGGATTAGCTGGCCCTTGCCTCTAAAGTAATTTTAAAAAGTTCAGCGCCATATAGTGGGTTTCTTTGTTTCATCGTAGAAGAATATTTAATTAGATCTTAGTTCTAACCTTTAAATAAAGGATGCTTTAAAGGGGGTTGCTTTCCTCAACTGAGGCCAATGTAAGTTTTTTTTAGAATTTATTTTGATCTGCTATCTTTCTTTTTTTGACTGTGATTCTGGGAAAGCAAATTAATTATCTCTGTCTTAAAAAAGCAAAATTTAAGAATTCATCTCCCTCACTTCTCTGGTATACAGGATAAATTAAATTATATATGGGTGAACATTTCATTTTTTTGGTATTTCTCTGACTTAACAGTACTGAAACAGGTCTCCTCAGAATGGTGTGAGGAAAATTTAAGGATTTAAAATTAAATTATTTTAAATAAGCTCTTTAGGATAAATCCAGATTCATCCCGATTCTGCAAGCCCAAATCTCTGATGATGCATTCAGCATTCTAAAATAATGTCATCACAGACACTGATTTCCTTTTACTTTCCTTTTTCCTTTTTCCTTTTTCCTTTTTCCTTTTTCCTTTTTCCTTTTCCCTTCCCTTCCCTTCCCCTTCCCCTTCCCTTTTTTCTTTTTCCCTTTTCCTTTTTTTCCCCATGCAGCAGCAGCTTGGACTCAGCCAGACCAGACTCTTACTTTTGGGAGAAGAAAATTCAATTTTGCATGCACTGTTGAAAATCTGCAAGTTCGCTCTGGATGAGCACATTTGGGAATGTGCTGCAGTTATTATTTTGGCAAGGACACAGAGCAGAAGCCCTGTCAGGAATTACACTGATAAAAATCTCAACAGGGCTTTTCCGCCATCCACATCAAATTAACTCATCACCATCCCTACAAATGAACATCGAAATAAAATGAGACACCTAGCAGGGCTTCACTCAGTTTGAATATTTTAAAAACTGTATTTCAGTGGTTGTTAATGCAGAATGAAAGAACAAAGACAGATTGCTTGAAACTTTTATGTTCAGAAAACCAAACTTCCATTAATAGAGATGTAAATCATACCCCAGCTCACTCTCTTTGTACACAGTTTGAGCCATTATGATGTGCACAGTGGAATAATGGAATAATTACATAACAAGGAATACTGTCAGTATCATCAAAACAATGGTGTGCTCTAGACAAGTACAAAAGAGATATGAAACTATATAGGTAAAAGTCTAATCTGAATTTTAAAATACAGTTAGGCTTTCAATCAACCACATCTGCAGTCACAGCAGTGTCTTATTTCTTGTTACTTGGCATTCATGTTAGAGATTTAACTACTGAAGTAGAAGAACTAGGAGCTCTCTGAATTCATAATGTTCAAAATGCTGATTGTTTTGAGGCTTCTGTGCAATATTATTATACATACATGCACATTCATACAGTGATAAAGTATGTGAGCCCAAGGAATCTAAATAATCATGTTTGAAAAAGCATTTTTTTGAGAAAAGGGATCAGTAGGAGAGAGGAAAGGAAAACCTGGATGGGAACTCCAGCAACAAGTTTGGGAGATACTTCTGCAGTGGCACATTACAAATTGAATATCACAATTTAAGCTTTGACTGATCTGAAAGATCAACATTGGCTATTCAAAATTTAGCGTGTAACTTTATGTCAGCTGGAGGTGCAGACAGTAATGGAACTGACACATTGGTTTTGTTGTTATTTAAAACAATCAAATCTGCTTCACCTTTTATTATAGAGGAACTGATGGAATGCAATAGGCATATTGTTTCTACAAAACTGTTTTGGGGAGCCCAGGTCGATTTATGAGTCACACTCAATTTATGTCAGAGCTGTCTAGTGGCATGAACACCGAAATTACGCCTTGCAGAAGTGTGTTTCAAATGCAATCTAATTTACCCTCAATATTACACAAGTGTTTGCTGCTCAGTGTATGAATATCTCTAAGGCTTTGCAACCTGCCAACCACGTGCAAGGTGACAGAAGCATTCAAGATGAAAAACTAAAATATTTATGACAAAGTAGAACTGCAGAGAAGAAGTGGAATAACAGATCTTCCCTCACAACTCATTGACCATCAGATGTTCTCAACAAGGCTGAACCATGGGGCTCTTGCAGTGTTTAAATGGCCAAGCCCAGGCCATGCCACAGCCTCTGGGGTGGAGGCTGTGGCCATCAAAAACTGCTCTGCAGGGCTGCATATACATATATCTGTAAATTGACGTTGCATTTATCTACTGACAAATGTGAAAGGAAAGCCAAATCTTTGTTTATTCTGAGGCCAATCACTCGACTAAAGACTGGCTGCCTTGGCAGAAATGTGAGGTAAATCAGAGCAAATGACTTCTGAGACACATTCATATCATAGGGGGGAAAAAAATCTGGTTTACATCTCCCTCAGTCAGAGATAAATCAGGAGTTCCAGTGAAAGAAGTGAGTGTACACTTCTGTAACAACAGTGTCTAGGTGAAACATCACTTGAAGCTTTTTCTTTTGCTCCTCTACCACTTTGTTCTCACTATGCAAGAAACATCTAGGGTACTTTATTATATGTAAATTTCCCTTCAGTGCAAGGCTCAACACTTCATAAACAATGCAGTAGCAGGTAGTCTGGCTACAATAAAAGGATATTTCCAAAATTGCCTTGCATCATTCTTCTAGCTTAATTTTACAGTAGAAAAGACTGGTTAATGATGTAAAATGTAAGTGTTGTAATTCAGTATTAGTACAGCTATACTTGCGATCATTGCTAATAAATTCATTGCAAAAGAGTTCGCAATTTTCTCCTCTGGAAAAAGTGCAGCGTGTATGTGCTAAATTACTAAAATAAAGTCATACAAATTTTAGCTGGAAACTGCAGGTAATAACCATATGACAATATGTCCATAAACTGTTTAATTACAGGTACAAGTTGGAATGATTGCTTTGTGCTACTGTCACAAAGATCATAAAATTCTTGAAGAATGGGTAATTTGAACCTAATAATTCAAGCTGCAGCTGCAGAAGCACTGGTCTCCTTTCTGGATCATGCACATGATTTTAGTGGGTTCTGCGCACAGAGTTAGGGCTTTATATGGATTTAATAGTTCTTGGTTTTTTTCTGACATGGGAAGGCACAGTTGGTGTCTGCACCCATCTGCCACGCCACCTCATGGAAAACAGGGGAACAAGAAGTGCGCTTGCACACAGCACAAAACCACAAATCCCTGTTCCACAAGAGCCCTCTTCCTTAGGAAATCCATCATCATTTTCCACTTTCACCACAAATTTTATTAGATTGGTGAGCAAAACCCAGGAGCCCTAGTGAACTGTGTGGTGCTGTGTTTGAAGAGCAAAGCAGTCTTCCTCTGGAATGAAAGTTGAAGAATTTAATACTTAGATACTGTAGCCCATAGGTTTGTCTTCAGCCTCTGCACTGAAAATTAAACTACAGACTGGAGTGACTAAGACAAGATAATTATCTCCACTCACTTTTAGCAGGGGTAGTTATCAGTGTCAGTCTCACTCTTCTTCTTTGTGCTTCACTAATTCCTAATGAATGTGCATGAGAAAAAAGACAAAATAAAAGGGACCTTTTACACATTTACCTTTCACAGCCAAACTCTCACAAAGCCCTTTAAAAAGTAAAGAATGTGCAATACTGAGCAATATGAGCTTTCAAAAAAGCACACAGAGTATCCATTACATCCAAACCAGTTGGTCCCAGTCAGGTTTGGGCTAAGAGGCTGCTGGGCAGTGGTGGAAGACTGCAGGCTCAGGGGCTCACCTGGACCATGAGTCCCTCCAGCAGCCAGGAAAGGAACAGCAGTGGCCTTGCAAGAGCAGCCAAGTCCTCTTGTAGAAACTAGATGAGCGTTCATTCTGAATTTTCATTCACTGACTGATTTATGTCAATTATTATTTCGAATCACAATGGTTCCGTTTGTAAGGGACCTTGAAGTCCATCCCGTTCCAAGCCCCTGCCATGGGCAGGGACACCACCCATTATCCCAGAGTGCTCCAAGCCCCATCCGACCTGGCCTTGGACACTTCAGGGATCCAGGGGCAGCCACATCTTCTCTGGGAATTCCATCCCAGCCCCTCCCCACCCTCACAGCCAGGAATTCATCCCAATATCCCTCCTAACTGTGCCCTCTGGAACTGTGGAAGCACCCTTCCTTGTTTTGTCACTCCATCCCTTGTCCAAAGTCCCTCTCTAGCTCTCTTGGACCCCCAATTTATACCCGAATATAAGACTTTTACTAAACTCTAATAGCTTCTGGCTGGTTAAACAAAAAAAAAAAAAGGCACAAAGTACCTTCATGATAAATATATAAGAATGTGCTTTGAAATGTTTTTAGCATTTGTTGTAGTAGTTCTGGCAATGTTACTCTCTTTCTAGACTAAAGGGGAATTTTAAAGGTTATTATTCTGAAAGCTATTGTATTAGGATAAGTCACTCTCCTCAATTCATACAGTTCTGATCACAATAATACATTTCATTCTCCAAACTTTGCATTCAGGAGCCAGCTGCGATGGTGCAGAAATACTCTTTTCCCTAGTCTTCTTCTGAATTCAGACCTAACAGTATTCTCACGCCGTTGCAGATATCTTAGAGTTTAAAGAAAAAGCTCAAGAGCCAGTTTTAGGAGAGACTGTGTACTTCTTCCTGGTATTCATAAGGGCCCTCAGATTGAGTGTAAATGAAAATCAGGTTTCAAATATAACTTCTGCTTCCCATTCTCTTTCCCTGACTTACTCACTGGCTGAACTGAGTGTCTCAATGAGACTTTGGATTAACACAAAAATAGGAAGATTAATGTCCTGCTTCGTCTCCAGTTCCGTGAAGGAAAGTTTTGACTTATGGCTGCACACCAGCATGACGAAGGGCAAACATTTAAAAACAACAGCATGACAACACTGGAAAATTACCCATAGTTTATTACCTGGAATCTTGTGATGCTAACACTTGCTTCTGTTTTGAAGACGCTCTCCTTAGATTTGGCCATCAAGTTATAGCAGCAAATTGACTTTGATAATTACACATGACAAGGCGACACAATGTAATGCAGGTAATGAGATTTTAATTCACCAATTCATCTTGGGAATGAGTACAAGGAGCAGCAGTCAGCCTCCACACCACTTTACACACTTTTAAAGCTAGTTATACCCTGAGTGTGTGTTAGCCCACCTGCAGTGACATTATTTACGCAATCCCATTAGGACTGCTCTTGTTTCAGGAGCCTATTACAAAATTCTTTCAGACAAAGGTGAGTTATATCTCTTTAACAGTTTGCCTGTCTGAAGGACAGCACTAGGAGACACAATCATCTTTCTGTGCCCTTCCCTGGTGCTGGGAGCAGGGAGGGAGGGGAGGCAGGGACTGTAGAGGTATTTTCACTGCTGGGACATTCTTTGCTATAAACACAGATCCACTTCCCAAAGCCACCAATCTGAGTGTGTAAAAGAAACTGAAGAAACTGCATCTCATTTACTTTTATCCTCTGAATCTTCTCCTTTCTATATTTGTGACATAAACCCACAGGCTGTAGAAAAACAGTAGGTTTGTAGCTATGAGTCACATGGAAATATTAAAGGCATAACATGACCCAGAGCATATAATCTTGGTATCTCACCAAGTCCATTTATTTTTATGTGTGGAATGAATCAGCCTGTGTGAAATTAGTGTGTTTCTGTACAGTTAATGGGCAGAGGAACAACCTTTAAGGACCTCTGCGAGGAGGAAAACTCTCCACCCTGGATGTTACCGCAGTTCCCAGGCGTTCACTGGCACAAACACACTCGTGACTGGTTGGACTCCCCAGGCACTTCCCTGGCAAAGCACCTTCCCTACTTTATTAGGGCTCCAAATATTTGCAATATATTTGCATAATTTAATGGGCCTGTATTAAGCAGGAGTCTCATCCACAGTGTCTTGGGTTGTTTATGATTATTCTTCTTAAGAAATCACAGAGTTAATATATCAACCACGATGACAGACAACTACTTATTTGTTAAAAGCCAACTTTATGTGACTTTTAGGAAGATCTGGGCTTAAGCAAAAAGTCCACCTCAGTAGAAAATGCCAGAATTTCAATAATCTTTTTTTCAATCCAAAACTAAAATGTTCAATGAGGAAACCATGTCTGCCAGAATCTGGATCTGCATTTGTTTCCTGGGTCTGGATAAAAATGCTTCACTGAAATGGAATTTAAGACGCAAGATATGTCACAAACCAACTTATTTTCAAAGAAAAATAAAATGGAAAATCAGATCCCCACAGGCTGTAACAAAATTTTTTCACAGTTTCACTATGTGCTGTTTCTGTTTGGTTTTAAAAATGAAAATTTCTCAAAATTGTTCCCAAAACTTTAATTTTTGATGAAAACACACTTTCAAACTGAATATTTCAAGCTGATTATTTTGAGATAATTTTTCATATAGATATCAATAAGGTGGAAATGGTGATTTTCAGCTTGACTGTACCTCCAAAAAGAAGTTTATACATTGCAGAGAATTGTTCCAGGATCCAAGATGTGAGAGCAGCTTTTTTTTTCCAAAATTCAGAATATCGGCCATTTGGTGAGGGTTTTTTAATAAATCATTAGATTTTGTCATGTTATTAGGTACAAAGCTTATTTAAATATTCAGCAGCTCTATTTTAGACCTTTTAACCAGTGGTTTGTAAGCTTATTAATTGTAACTGTTTAAGCTGGAAATTTGCCTAGTTTTGTATCTGCCATGGTAATATCACACACACTATTTTTTCATCTACAAATGGTCTGGGTGGCTTGCATTTTGAGTTAAAATCCCTTGGTTTCAGTTTATTATTTCTGATTAGAATAAATCTTGTGTCTCAAAGAAATTTTCATTTGCTGAGGCTCTCGCTATTCAAGTGCATTCTGTCATTTCAGTAACAGCTTGGGAAAATGAAATAAATAAAAAAATAGCTTGTAAACACTCAGCAAGGCCTCAGCACTGTTTAGCAGTTTAATTTTATTTGGTCTTTCTTATCTGATCATGCTTTAATCCCTCACAATCACTGCTACCATGCATCTACTACTGCCATCAAAAGGCTGATTATGAGGAATCCTCTGGAAATGCTTTCCTGAATTGAAAGTAGATGTGGCAAAACAGATCATGTGAGAGAGTCTCTGGATATATCCCAAGAAGCAGAAAGGTTTAACCACAGGCAGGTAAGAGTGTGAGGTGTATGATGGAATAAAACTAGAGTTGGAGATGGACTGAGGGGAGAAATGAAGGGATTGGGGTGATGAAAGAAAACACCACAGAGCTAAAAAAAATGCGCAAGTCCTTGTAGATTGGTCACTTTTTGATTATACAGGGTAACAAAAACATCTTACATCTGTCCAGACTTATATTCCAAATTGTTCAGTTGTTAAGAGATATATCCTGTAAAATGTTTGAATTTAAACTCCAGATTAGCCAGAATAGCAGTGGACTAAGAGCCTAATCTCATTATCAAACTTCTACATTGTATGTGGTCACATCCTTATTTTCAGCATTCTTCCTAAAAAAACCCAAACTACATTCTTTAAAAACAAAAATCTTCCTTTTAAAATAGTTCATTAAGAGAGTTGTAAAAATGGAAAAACTCCTGAAAAAACATTACTAAAATCTTATAAAATCCGTGGCAAACTATTTTGCAAAAATGTTACTGTAAAAAAGATAAAAACCAGTTATTTATGGTAAAAACTGTAAATAAGTTGGTTTTATTATCCGTGCTTCTGCTTGCTTTCAGCTGCTGACTGTTCAGGTGGACAGCACTGCCTAATGAATTTAAACAGCTGTCAACATTTTGCTTGTATTGTGGATTGAGATGCATGTTTTTCACAAGTTTGACAATGTAAATATCATTTAGCCTGCCAGGGGACATGTAAGTTGTGACATATTATACTATATTAAACTCCCTGATTTCCAGGGAAGTTTTTAAACTGGAGCCATGAGCATAATAAAAGCTTTCCAGGTGGCAATCCCTTTTTTCCAGAGATGTACATCAACAGATAAAAGAGGTTGTCTAGTCCCATATGAGCTGTTCCACAGGCTTCAAATCAGAAAATCTAAAATATTCAGAGTTAAAAGTATAACAAACTGATTTATCAACATGCAAATTGTATCAGGCCTTCATTTCTAACTTGGTTTTTTACCAGTTTCCTTCCTGCTGTTGTGGCATTGCATTTAAAATGTGAAGAAAAGGGGTTCATTGAGCCTCTCAATATAAAAACTCTTCAATTTGATTTATTGAAATTCACCACAAGAAAAAACACCTAGAGAGAACATTAATAACATCCTAGGGTGTTTCCATCCTCAAATTCATTCTCTTCAAAGGAACAAGTGAGCCCCAGTTTCCCTTCCTTCCCTTCCCAGGCCCATGGGTCAGCCCTGTTTAGAAAGGGAGACAGACAGGGAACACACATGTTGGATGAGTAGAATATTACAACTCTGAAAACGCAGAAATTATTATTTCAGCTTCTTTCTAATGTTTTTATAGACACTGGTGGAAGACCTGCGTACAACTCAAAGGAAGAATGACAGAATAAAGAACCTGGATATTTAGGAAAAAACTGTCACTATTCTATCAAGTATTTTTTATCTGTTCTTAATGGGATAATAAAATATAATAACTAGACCAAAACCAGTAAAATTTTGTGTAAAATAAAAATAATTCCATCTAAACTCTTCTGTTTTCCCCTAACACACAGCCTACACTTTGTCTAATTTTATCCCATTATAAATAATCTAAATGTCTCACATAAACAATTGATTCCATTCCATTAATGAATTGCTTTTTATAAAAATACATATTCTTTCCTTATATTCTTAGTTCCTTTTGCCAAAAACACATATTTTGAGGTCAAATGCTGCTTGATTGACATCTTTCCTTACCAAAGCAGGGAAGGGTCAGGAATTTAAATCACGATTAGGCAGAAAGAAGTAGAGAGGGAAAAAACACATGAAAAAAGCCTTAAATTATTCACTTTGTCTGTAATAATTGGTTAAACCACGTACAACATTTCTGTGTTTTCTTCCCCCAAGAAAATGGATGCATAATTTAGCATCCCTAAATAAGATTCTGATTTCTAATCCTTCCCTGCATTTCCTAAAATTCTGCATAAACGTTGTTGTCAAGAGATAAGCACAGCAGAAGGAGGAAAAAAATTGGGTTTTTTCCCATTTCAGGACTTGATGCCGTTACCATTGAGGATCCACCCATATTCTGATGTCTCTTCCTGTCTCAAAGCTGGTATCACAAACCAAATGCGCACAGGTGCTTCTAAAAATTCAGTCTCTTCTTGGCCAGGAAAGAGAGAATTTAAAGTTTCCAGTGGTGGTTTGGCCCAAAATAGTCATTACTGTTTACCTTCTGTGAGATAAGAATTAGGAGAAAAGCAAAGCAGGCACCAAACTTGAAAGAATATAAAGAAGTTTATTAACAGACCTAAAGGAAGAAAAAAAAAAAAACATACCACACCGACAGAACACTTCTCCTATCCCCACCTTCTTCCCTTCTCCCAGGGACAATGTAAAAAGACAACCCTTGAGATGTTCAGTCTGTTTATCACTTCCATAATAACCTTGTTCAGTCCATTTAGGAAGAGGAGTCTCTCTTGCCCATGCTATGAAAACATTATCACAACGAGACAGCTGCCCAGGTTGGTTCTCTGCTCGCATGTGAGTCCCTTCCCACGACTTGTAGCTTTTCCCACAACTGCTTTCGAGGGTCCACTCTTGAAATTACTGGGGTAAAATTTTAAGGTTGAGCTGTTCAGAAACAAAAGTTCTCTTCACCCACCTCTAGGAGCATTTCATCTCTAAGAACAGAGGCCCTTCTCCTTCCCTGGGAGCAAAGGGTCTTCCTCATCTTCATCTCTAGGACTATCTCTGGAAGCATCTCTAGGAACTGAGGTTTTCTCCTTTCCCATTTGGAGCAAAAGTCCTCATCTGGCCCATCTCTCCCTGTCCAAACTTCTCATGAAATTACAGCTGCGTCAGCATCTGCCTATCTCAGCGCAGGTGCTTTTGCTCTCAAGTACAAGTTGAACACTCCACCCCCCATATCCTCATGAAATTACAACAGGATACTCTGATATATCATAGCTTCACAACAGAATTTCAGCTTTAAGCATCTCCTCTCTCTCTTCCCTAGGGTTTTCAGCTCTTCACAGCAATAAAAAGGGTTAATCTCACCTCGGCCTTGCAGCTTTGCAGCTGGAATGTTGAATTTTTCTCATCGCAGTGGAGAGGGAGGGAGAGCCAAGCCGCTCCGGCTGCCCACGGCAAGGCAGTGGGGGGGGTTCCACGGCTGGAACAGGTCCATCGGCTCCAGGGTGGCCGTGGCCCGGCCCGGCCTGGCCCAAGCAGGGCCTGGCCGGGCCCGCTGGCCCCCACTCGGGGCCCGCAGCCACCTGTCCCAGCGCCGGAAACGAGAGAGAGCTTGGGGGGGGAGTTTGCCTGTTCTTAAGTGTGGATCACAGAGGCGGTCACAACTTTAAGTGGCTTAGAGAATTGTCCATATTCAAACTGGCCAGCTGATAGGTTCTATCAGGTCCCAGAGGAAACTGTAAGCACCCCTTAGCAAGGACATCCCTTCCGGGACTATGCTTGCTAACCTATGACACCAGTGTACAACCCTCACACAGGAAACTAAATATGAGCTTTTAGTTTTTTTCGTTTCTCTTTCTTTTTCCAACCTCAACACAAATTTAGAAAAATAAGGACTGAGATTTCAGGGTGGTATTGGGAGGAAAAGAGGGTGGGATGGCAGGAATCCTGATTAAAATACAATGGGAGGTCTTTCAAGCATTCTTTTTTTTTTTAATAAAGAATTACTTCTGAACTGTCTGCCAGGCCCAGACTATAGCAAATTTTTACAAAGACTTCTGCAAGGGAAAAAATTATTTAAACCTGAGATTTCTTATTATTTAAACTGTAGCTGATGTTCCTAGTTGTTCAATATTTGATTTACTTGTAGGCAATTTTGAAGTAAATTTTTTCCTGAGCCAAATATGTTCTAAAATATCTAAATAATTAAGTACTGTTCTAAATAAATAAATGAATAAAAGAGCTCATAAATAAATCTTTTTGCTCTTTATCTCACACTGTATTTCTCAGATGAGGCATAGATATTAGAGGACTACTTGTAATCTGATAGAAAAGAACAGCTTTAATTTAAGTTATTTTAGCAATGGTGTTATACACAAATATTGAAAGCAGTCAGCAAAAATCAGCAAAAGCATTCAAATTTTAGAGTTTCCTATGCATTAGGAGAGAAAGTATTGGAGTATTCCCCCTCGAAAAGTCAGGGATCTTTGTAAAAATCTTTACAGAAGGTTGGTTAACTGTTCTCTGCAGTGCTCAGGAGACTGGATCCTCAGGTGCTTGTCCCCTTGATGATGTGGAGGATTTGAGGCTGCAGACTGAAAGAGGAGCTTTAATGAGGTTGACTCAGGATGATCCCCCTCATCCCGTGCCTGTCAGTGGCACCAGGTCACACAGCTCCACGAGGAGTTTCAAGGAGAGGACGGGAATTTCTCCAGGGGTGCAGGGCTGCTCAGGATGTATAAATGGCAGGATATATACTTGTGAGGTGGTAATTTATGGTGGCAATGGAAGTTCCCGCTTCAGCCTGAGAATGTGCATGAGTAATTGGAAAGGACAGACAGATAACATAAATCTCCCAATATATGGTTCTGTCTTATCTCCTTTTCATGTCTTATTAATGGTGTAGCTAGAAGTGGCTGTCTGGATTTGTATCTCTCAGTTACTAATGAAGTTAGAATTCAGTGGTGTTTTAGAAGCTTTCCAGCGTGGCTTCTTGCACTCTACCAAAATGTGCATCATCAAAATTCAGTTTGTTCTTATCCTCCCCAAGCTGCAATCTCATCTAGAGAGTGTTGCTTGCACTTTTCTTGATTTATTATCCTTTTCACTTTTGCTCATTATCACCAGGTAACCTAATTTACCACCGGGTTCAGCTATCCTTTTCATGCAGATTAAAAAAATATCTCTGCTTGATTCAGACCTGTTTCCTTTTGGTTGGAAAAAAAAAAAGGTGATCCTGTTTGTCACTTCTCTCTGGATACGTAGCTAACTCTACTTGCATATTTCCCATATTTTCCCTTTACTCTTGTCCCTTCCTAGAATTCACTGAGGAGTATGCATCACAGTTGACCAGTTTTTCCATCCTAAATTCAAATCACAGCAGTGTACCAGCTACCAGGAAGATAATTAACTCTATCTCAGCTAAACAAGAACACCAGTGCACACCAGTTTCAAATATTGCCAAAAAAATCCATTTTATTGTCACAAAGAACAGGATGAGGGGATTAATTCTACACCAATATTTTACCGATGTTGGCTACTTTACCCTCCTCAAACCCTCAGATATGAATTACTACAAGTACCCTGAGAAGATCCTCCAAAAATCTATTGCCAGTCAAATAGCCTTACAAATTTCCCTGCATGGCTTTGGAATGGCTACCAAGAAACCCTGGAAGGGGGAAAGAAAAATGATCTTTGCCATAATCCTCACTGAAATGTTGTGAGACCCTGCTGTTGGAATTGCTAGCTATCACCAAAGCAGCCAGTGCTCTCTGGTTGCTTTTAAGCTCCTTTCTTATTATTAATCCAGTATTTCCTACAGAGTCTTATATTATGTCCCATTTTGGACTAAGGATCTAGCCTTTTATTTTGGGATTAAGGATTCACACTGTAATGCAAACTGCAGGTAATTGTGATGAAATTTAGGTGGATTTATAACCAGTTGTGTGCAGGACAGCTCTATCCACCCTGCCATTCCTTACCTGAAACTCTCCCTCTGTGCACATCTGCAAACAGCAGAGGCTTTTGCTTGCTTTCCACTGTTCCTGCACTGTGAATTCACATTTATTTTGCTATAAATCACCCCCTGCTCTTTCTCACATTCTTAATACACTTATCTAGTCAGGAGGGCATTGTGTTATGCAATTCTCCCTGTTGTAATCAATCATTTCCTGTATGTCACTGTCTTTTAAAAGTAAAAGCAGGCACCTTATTATTCTCTTAAATTCCCTGGTGCCAAGTAGCACATGCATCAATGTCTGTAGGTATGAAGTTATCTATGATACTCTTTTTGGTGCTGCTGCACCTGTTGTGCAACTTTTTGAGGCTCAAGGTCATGATCACAGCAGCTCATCCTCTGCAAATGGGGAAAAAAATGAGTGAGCACTCATTATTCCAAGGGCTTAAGGAAAGCTGGTGATCAGCAAAATTGTCCTTCAAAAAATCTCTCCTTATAATCTTCTTTTATGAGCAGCAACTGGAAAAGAAGGTTTGATGTAATAGTGAAATAAGAAGGTTTAAGTCAGCTGATTGCTTGTTGCTTGGTGGCAACAGGTAAGTTAACTTTATCTCACCGTATTTTTTAAATATTAGAGCTTAAAGTTCAATGCGAAGGAACAAACAATTTCCTAGCAGTTTGACCTATGCATGCAGCTATTTCTGATACCTACTAAAGCATGAATGCAGAAAGAAGGTTATGCCTTTTACCTGTTTTCACCTAATAATTACATAGAACTTCTTTTAATTGTATTTCAATTGTACCAAATCACTAATGAATTAATCCCAAATTCTTCCATTCTGTTGCAGACCCAGTGATACAACAGTTTACTGTAGCACTGAATACCATTCAAGTTACAGGGCAAAATGCCCACCACAGCTGTAAGCTGTGTTTTATTTGATAAATACACCAATAAAACAGTTGTGCACCTGTTCAACAAGAGCTTCTCTGTCTCAGCCTCATAATTAAAAATACAAATGCAAAGAGCTGCAATTTAAATGGGAAAATATGGCCTTGGCAAACAAATGAGAAACCACAGAATTAACAGTGGGGAAAAAAAAAAAAAAAAAAAGCGGTTTCTAGAAGGTTGATGATTTTGCTTAAAGCTGGGAACAGTTGTTGCCACTACCCAACCTGAAACTCTGGTGGCCATACAAAATTTGCAGAATATTTAGTGGACACTGTGTGACTACACAATAGGCACAATCCAGAAGGGTAAGAACAAGCCTATTTTGCACTTCCTTTGTCTGACTCTGCTGCAGATATTTTTTTTTTCTCTCCAGCATGCACTTGTACTCACATGATGGCAGGACAGCTGAGTTTGTGTAAAATGTTTCTACCCTTTTAGACAATAAATAGATATTTTTAAAGCATTTTGTCTTCATGGCAAGCTGTATTTTTCCTGATCTCTTTGAGTCCCTGCTTCACTGACAGCATTGTTTATAGAGGATGTAACTGCACTTGGTTATTTCATACCTGGAAACTAAAAAACGGTCTTGAAATGTTATTTGTGATTCTCTGACTCAGAGCGCTGCGTATAACCAGTGCAGACACAATGGTCTAAAAGAATAGAAAAAGACAAGTTAATTATTTTGGGGGTTTTTTGTGGTGGTTCTTTTTTTGTTGTTTTTTTGTTTGTTTGTTTGTTTGTTTGTTTTTTGGGTTTTTTGTTTGTTTGTTTGTTTTTTGATTAATTGATAGAGCTAAAAAGAGACAGAGAAATTTCTCAGGGATGTACATTCTTACTTAGGTCTGAAACACCAGAATTAGAGCATTCTCAGCCCAGACTTCGAGGCTGAGACCTCTCAAGTGCCACTTCCCTCTTCTGAATTCACATAAATGAAATAGAAGAATCTTTCTGTAACGGGAAATTACATTACTTTATGGCTTACATAAAATAATTCATCAACACATTACGTGTTTTGTGGAAGCTCCCATGTCAGTGTTGCAGGGCTGATCCAGCAAAGGGCTTTGGGGAAATTAAGCCCACACTGAAGATGACCCATGTGGCTCTCCCAACAAAAATTGCCAATTTGAAACTGTGCAGAACTGCAATGGATGCATCTTTCTCTAAACACGTCCCTCAAACCTAATGGTAGAGACCCCTTTTGTTGAACTGAACTACTGGGGATTCTGTCTCAGTACTTAAATGGGTACAAAATCCAAGAGCGGTCTTTGAAATGTCTCCCATGTGTGTCTGGGCAATCTGTCAAAGCAGAACACCAAAAGCTGGGGGTTTTATAATGAAAACAACACAAAACAGGAAATCTAATAAGTAAATAGCAGTGAATACATGATATAAAAATTCACTGAATACAAAGTTTTGCATAAGAAGCAGTGTCTGTATGGTTACTGATCAAAAATAATGGAGGCTTATACAGAAAGGATAGACAAGAATTAACTGTAAAGAAAGTTTTTTAGCAAGCTGGGAAGCGTTACTTTGTAATGTTAGACCTCAATCGGCATGACTTATTGTAAATTGTTATATGCATTTAATCATATTGCTTCGATGAGTATTTACTCTTTTCAAATGTATTTTTCATCAGCTAAACAGACACAAATTTCCATTACTTGCTCTGGTAAAAGAAGAAAGAAATGAAAAGCCTTTAGTGAATTCCAGATTATGACTCATTTGATCTCTCAAGTTGCCTAAGTCTTAGTGATAAAAAACATAAAAGCAATTTTTCATTTTGAAGTACTCATACGGAACTGTTGAGTTTCCAAAGTAATTAAAGAAAAAAATTAAAATTACATGAACCCACAGTAAAGGATTGGGTATGGGCTCCTTACTTCAGTGAAGTGTAATATTTAGGAGCAAATACTTGTCAAACACATGGCAGATGTATAACTGCTTATTCAGAGTATAAGGAGATGAAAAAAATATTTTTCATTCATGAAACATTGAACAATTATAAAAACCCAGGGACCAAAAGGAGCCAAGGCACCAAAAAAAAAAAAAGAAAAAGATGGGAGATTTTTTATTTAATTCCATACATGAACAGCACCCATCACCTAATGGAGGCTTGACCCACATTTTGTGTCTTGTTTTCCTGTAACAACACTGAGTTGAGAGAAGTCTCATCCATGTGAAAATTGAATTTGCTTAAAACATTTGTTTTTTGCCCACATGTTCAGCTTCTGATGGGCTGGACCTCTCATTTGCATTTCAAATTTGCTTTCTTTATTTTTATCTTTTTTACCTCAGATCGGTTGTCAGAAGACAGGAGAAGAAAATTGCAAAATCATTTTTCAAGAATTCTTTTAAAAATAAAGTCTGTACTTTCTCAATAACTGATCATTTTTCACATTACTGTTCACTTTAGAGTGGAAAACTCTATTATGATATGCGGTCAGCAGTCATTGATTTATTTACTTAAAGATAAATCCTGTACCCTCTGTGAAGTTTAAACAAATAGATTGCAGGAAGCAGGTTAACATTCAGAGGGAAGGTTTTTGGTAAAGCTTCACAATCTCTGTAAATTCAGTGTTCAAGAATAATGACAATTTCTGTTTAATCCTAGAAGAGGCCCTGGGCAGTTTGAGTCTAGCACAGACAGTGGAAGGTTTTTTTAGTTTGTTTGGTTCTGAGTCTTCTGCATATCACCCTGGAATTTTGGTAATCTCTAGAGAGTGAGGATCACTGTTCATCTGGGCACAACAGAAAAAAATGCATCATAGTTTTAGTTAAATTGTTTAATATTACTTAAAAAAAAGACAAAAGACAGTTGCCAAATATGACCTCACTTAGTTCAATCTTTTTAGGGAATTGATTTATGCTAAGTGTTCTTTTTTATTTTTCCTGCTGTATTTTTGCCAGTAAACTCCTGTGGAAAATGGATACATATGGTTTTTAGAGTCACTTCCCATCGAACAGAAGCACTAACTTGTAGCTGCCTGGTTGCTTTGCAAATAATTTTAGAGTGATTCGATCACAGAATAAAGCTTACAACTCCTGGACAGAGCTCACCCCTTTGGGCTCTTTGTCCATGGGGAGAATCAAAATGTGGACCTTCAGGCATCTGAGAAGGCAACTTTGGCTCAAAAATCAGTTTGGCTTTTTGGAGTTTTTTGTTTGTTTTCTCTCATTTATCAATGTAAAAAGTAGCTGTTATAAAACCAGAGCTTTACAAATTTGACTCCCAAGTAAAATTATGAGCACATCAGAAAAACAAGAAAAGCCCACACCTCATTCTCGCTTTTTAATTCTGAAAACCTGCACATAGAGAAAGAAAAGGTGGCTTTATCAGTCATTAAATCCATGCAATCAGGCTGAAATGAAAACACGATTTTCCAAGTCAGAGGCCCCTCATGTGAATACCTTCTTCTAAAGCTTCTAAATATAAAACAACTCAGAACTTTAAAGCAAGTTTTTGATGATTATTCTTATTTTTATATATGTCCCTGCTGTCACAGGAAATGCCTTTTCTAATTCCAGTTCTCTTGAAGCCATCACATTTCAGCTGATCAGAATCTTTGCTTTCCCATGTGTCACTGTTTTGCAGTGCTGTGCTTTTTTAGTTTGGTAATATTTTGTCTCTTTGGTAGAAAAACTGTGAGAGAGATATATATATGCTCAGAGCAAAAAGTTAAACCCTTACCAAAAAAACCCTTTGCATTATCTAGAAAAGAAAATGTCCCATATTTCAACTATAAATGTGTCATTGTTTAGCACAGTTTGGGTTTTTAGTAAAGAGGGCTTCAGCCATGGAAGTGATTCTTTTGCAAAGAGGTGCTTACAGCTTCCTCTAGACCCAATAGAACCAATCAACTGGCTAATTTGAATATTGGCAACTTTGTTAAGCCACTTAAGAAGTTTGACACGCCTCTGTGATCCACATTTCAGAACAAACAAACCCCGAGAAAGCTCTGTTGTTTCTGGCTTTTGGACGGGTAACTGGGGGCCCGCGGTGCAGCCCAGTGGGGCCGAGCTGGGCCCTGCTTGGCCAGGCCTGGCCGGGTCGGCCGCGGCGTGGCTTCACTAAAATCTGAGCCACTTCTGCTTTGCTGGACACCTGGTGCAGCCCCTCAGTGCGGGCCAGGCCAGCTGGGAGACAGCCACCCCGGAGCCATGGGGCCCTGCTCTGCCCGCGGCCCTGCTCCATCCACAGCGCTGCTCCATCCACGGCCCTGCTCCA
>NW_024581067.1:337377-346569 GCF_017639235.1 Corvus kubaryi | reverse complement strand
CACGGCCCTACTCCATCCACGGCCCTGCTCCATCCACGGCCCTGCTCTGTGCGGGTGGGCCCGCGGCTCGGCTCGGCTCGGCCAGGCTCCCTCCCAGTGTGGCCACTGAAATGAAATGCTACACCGAAACAACCTCCGGCCACTGCCCGGCAGAAATTCAGTGACCAACAGCAAAAGGCGAATTCCGGCTGCAAGGCCCGGGTGAGAACTCTCTTAGTGCTGTAAGATTCCTCCAGAGCAGATGAAAGCTACAGACATCAATCCTCTCCCAGGTCAGAGGAAGAGGAAAGGTAAAGGCACGTAAAGAAAACACCATAGAAACACCAAAGTCAATGAAGAAGGAAGAGCTGAAACGCTGAGAGGGGAGAAAGAAGAGATGCTTCCAACCTAGAAGCTGAAATTCTGTTGTAAAGCTCTGGTGATGGATTATGATATATCAGAGTACCCGCTATAATTTCATGAGAGCATGGGGAGTGAAGCATTCAAACTGCAGTTGTGAGCAAAAGTACCTGTGCTGAAACAAGCAAATGTTGAAGTAGCTATGATCTGGTGAGAGGCTTGAACAGAGAGAGATGAAAGTGATCAAGACCCTTGCTCCCAGGGAAGAAGACGACCTCTGTTTCCAGAGATGAAGATGATCCCAGAGATAGATGAAGAGAACCTTTGCTTCTGAACAGCTCATCCTTAAAATGGTACCCCAGTAGCTCAAGATTGGACCCTCGAAAGCAGTTGTGGGGAAAGCTGTAGGTCGAGGGAAGGGAATTTCGCATGCGAGCAGAGAACCAACCCGGGCGGCTGTCTCGCTGTGACACTGAAGCCATGAGAGAACTGTTTCTTGTGGAGATGTCTCCATAGCATGAGCAAGAGAGAATCCTCTCTCTCCCTAAGTGAACTGAAAAGGTGACTAGAGAAGTGGTAAACTGACTGAAAATCTCAAGGGTTGTCTTTTTGCATTGTCAGTGGGAAAAGGGAGAAAGGTGGGGGGAAGAGAAGTGTTCTGAAGGTTTAGTGTGACTTTTTTCCTTCTTTTAGTTCTGTTAATAAACTTCTTTATATTCTTTTAAGTTTTGTGCCTGCTTTGCTTTCTCCTAATTTTTATTTCACAGAAGGAAAATAAGTAAGTAATGGAAATTTTGAACCAAACCACTACAAAATGTTAAAAATACATGACAAAATTGCAGCAATAAAACTTTTAGCAATAAACCTGAACACCATATAGATTAATGTACTTCTGTTATACATTTTGTGGGGGAAAAAAAGGCAGTAGAAAAGTAAAATGTCTTAATACAATAATGTATCTATAGTTAAGGATGGTTAGGATTTTTCATTACAAACTTGTGGGAGTATGTGCAGGTTGTGGGGTTTTCTGTTGTTCTTTTTTTGTTTTCATGTCGGTTTCTTCTGCTGCTTTTTTCTTTCTCAGAGAGAACATTGGCAAACATTGGCAAGATCAAATTCAATAAAGGTTCAGACCTCACCAGAAAAAAGTTTATCGTATAGTTAGTAGCTTTGTCAGTTTTATTTTTCCTTACATTTTCTAATACTGAATTAGGAATGTGACATGTGACAGAAGCAAATTTTAAGGCAAGATGGGTTACTTTTGCTATATAAATTCCATGAAGTGAGAGACTGCTTAACATCAACATCTGTAGTGAGGTACCAAATATAGATATTGAGGTTTAGGACTTGCTTTTCTTCACAAGGAAACAAACAGAACAAAAATTAAAAATTTAGAGATACTGACTTTATTGTCACTGAAATTCAGTCAGCCCCTCTGAGAAAAGAATTCCTGTGGGATAAATTCGGCCATATTTCTGGTAATTTTTGATGAAGAACATGGAAAAAGAAATCTGCTGTATAATGCATTCCAGATTGATAACATAGTCCTTACTGAAACCAGGGATTTGTGACTTTCCCACCCTCCATCTGTTTTTCACTAAGGTTGGACCCTAAACTAGAATCTAAACGAGTTTCTCATGGTGACCCTTGACTTTTGTGGTCATTGCCTTTGGTTTGTTGTTAGTTTCTCTGTCTAGATGAGCTGAGTTCATGGTGCTTGCTCGACTGTTTGCTCTGCCTTATTTTCTTTACAGGTATCTTCTCACACACAAGTATTTTCTACTTTAAAAAGTTTCAGGATTTTTAACAAATCATAGGAATCTCTATGTTACTTCCCTGACATGCTTGCATATATTTCATAACAACTTTGAAAACTAAATGTGAATGCCAATGATAACTATCTATTAAATTGCTTTTAGCCTAGAGGATAAAAGAATAGAATTTTTTTCACCTAAAAAAATTTAAATAAAAATCTAAATATTTTTTTGTTTTCACCCATTGTTTCTTTTTGTGCCAAACACCTAACAAATCATTGTGGCAGTTCAAAAGTTATAAGAGTAAAACTCTCGCTTTTAAAATGCTGTGAACATTGACCTAAGGAGTCTGGAACACAGAAGAAACAGCAATTTAAGTGCATTTTTCCCTGAAGAAGAAATAAAAATTGTTATGTCAAGCCTAGAGACAGACAGAAAAAGAGAATTTAGAGGTAGGGCAGCAATATATGTGCACTTTTCAGGTCCAAAATGGTTTAGTAGACATTATTAATGTGTCTGTCCGGTTCCTCCTGCCTACAGTTGGGATAAGCTTAAGGTCTAAGATTTGTTTCTAGTTACCAGGGCACTGTATCTCTTCTGCAAATTCTTAACATAAAACTCCTGCAAGTCTCCAAATTGCCCAGTGAATGTGCAGGATCCAGCACTAGGTATTGATTTTGTTGGTCAAATCTACAATGCCTGCCAATAAACTGCAACAAAATGAACTGTATGTCATTATGGGGAGAGATAAGGGGGAAAAAAGGAGAATTGTGTGCTCTATTACAGAACTTGATAAGCACCCATCCAGCATTTCAGGCTGGTGGAACAATAATAGCTATTTTCAGCCCTTCATTGGAAACAAAGTTCGAGTACAGAGTGGTGAGCCTAATCTCAGCTCAGTTTTCATTTCGTCTTTGGAGTCAAGCAATAAGCACACTGATCGGTTTAAATTTGAATCTCTGGACTATCTGACTGAAAATAATCCATCATAAAAGAGACTTTTATACCAGAGAAAAGCCTTCAAAACTTTCTAGAAATTGCAGGAACCAAAGAGCTAACAGGCAGCAGTTTTTATGCACTCGAGGGGAACAAATGGCAGCAGTCACTTTCCCCTGAATCAAGCAGATATTTATAGGAGGGGAATTTTTTTGTAGTTTTACTTTTTATATTCCAGTAATGCAATGTTAATGGATGGCAGGTGGACATCCAAGCTGAAGTTTTTTCTCAGGTTTTCAATGAGAAGGTACACCACAGGTTGTTGGTGCTGTGTCTTTCCTGGCTTGGTGACCCTTGGAATCTAGTGATGAAATGAGTTACCTGTCTCTGTTGGAGCTTGGAGGAGATGTTTGGATGATTGAGCCTCCAGAAGAGCTGGCACGAGAGGCAGAAATAGTGCCTTGGAGTATAATTGCATGGCATTTGCAGCCTGCCTTGAGAACCACGCTAGCTGTAATCAGGGAAGTTTTGATTCTGTAAAAACACATTGCTGCATTGTATTTGAAGAAATAAAATTACCTGGCCATTAATAGAGCTGGCGCTGCCCCAAATTGTTGTGCAGACTGAAATCTGCGTTGATTCTTAACAACATTTTGCTACCCAGTAGACTGCGTAGTTACACATATTTGTGTGATCTCTTTTTGGGGACAAGAATTGCACTATATGTAAAAATATTTTGGTCTAACATAGAAGTAAGAGGCATATTCAGCCTTTCATCAGGGTATTTCTGCATTGCATATTCATTATTTAACTTGCATACACTAAAAATTATCTGGTTTAAACACAAAGATTCATTTTATCCTGCACATAACTGAGCCTCCTTTTTTCTCCCTCTGGCAGAATGTTTGCTTCCTCCAGAGGAAATTCAGAAAACTCTGTGTATAATGTGTTTAGACAACCAAAGATCTTACTGTGACAAATTCTCTTGTATGAAAAACACATATTAAACACTGATTCTATAAGTGATTACCCATTTCAGTATTTGATACTGCAATATTTACTAAAGGAAGCTATCACAGAGACTAAAAGTAGAAAGCTATTTTCATTTACAAATGGTTTTTTTCCAGTACATAGTATTATAATTTTTTAATAACAAAATCATGCCAGGGAAAATAATAATAATTCAAAAAACTGCCTCAAATCAACTGATAGCAAAAATAAATGCAAGGAAATAAAGCAGTATATGCTAAAATTTAATTAAAATCAAAATGATATGTTACAATACTGCCCAATTTTAAAAGAATGGTTGTTTTCTGAAAACACTAACATGGAAATCTGGTCCTGCAAATTACTTTCAACTCATGGCTATGAATCTTATTTTCTATTTCATGTAATGGATATGGAATGCTACCATTTGGGGGTACTGGTTAAATGTAAAAACAAGCTTCTCCATTAGAAAAATTTTCTTTTTTGTTTTTTCGTAATATTACTTCTTCAGTATAGTTCAATGTCACTTTATTAAAATACTCTGGAGGTAAAACTTTACCTTTTATTCCATATTTATATTGTAGCTCAGAGTGTTTCTCAGTCTAAAGTTTGTCTGAAATTTGTGAAAGCTTAAATAAAAGAGAGTAAATCATACACTGAGCCTTAAACATTCCTGAAATTATTATTATTATGCCAAGTATTTTTAGAAATAATAATTCCAAATATCTTTTTCTAACGCCTATTGAATTGGAAGATAAGAACTTTTCAAAGGGCAGTTTTATTAATGTGTTTTACATTAGGAAACTGTAGAATAGGTGGAGTAAAAAGAAGAAATAAATAGAAGATTAAAGTTCTGTGGACTCTTATATAGAAAGTAAAGGTATCTTTTGATACTCAGCTTTAATGTACTGAAATAGTGAACAGGGTATAAATTGAATTCTACATCCTATCCTGCAGTGCAGGTGAGAGGATTAGAAATAACTTTGGCAGTGAGAAATTAAGCTGGATTATGTGGTTTCACTTATAAACAAAGACAAATATAAAGACAAATAAATAGCTAATTCTGGTTTGGAAGGGAATACCTTGCCAAATATTAAACATTTTTTTCAGCTCAAAGAACTGTCACACAGAAGGTCAGCAGCGAATTGACCCCAAAGGCTGAGCTGCAAAGGAAGGTGGGATGAAATGATGTCCCTGTGCCTGGGGAGCAGGAGTAGGATGGGTGTTCACCCTCGGCAGGCAGCACAGGAAATCCCATCTGCTCATCCAGCCTTTGCTGCTGCCAGCATCCCACGGAATTTATTCTTGTTTTGTAAACCAGTCCTTCTCCTATCCCATCTCCACTGCAGGCAGCAAGTCAGCAGCAGCTTACCGTACTAATTTAAGACCTGAAAAAGCACTGGTGATCTTCTGGGATCTAATTAACAATTCACCTCTGAAACCATCTCTGCAGGTACCACAGGTGGCTAAATGTTGCAAGAAGCAGACCCTACATATGGAGTTTGGTTATAAACTGAAAAATAATACCTGCCTTTTCTCCAAATATCCAACAGAGAACATGAGAGGAAACAGGATATTGATGCTGTAGTAGACTGGTCTTTGATCTGGCCTGATACATCTGTTCATTCAGCCTTCACTGCACAAAAGGGAAATCATCACAATGAGCAGAGCAGCTCGATGCCTTTTAGGATTTAAAGTGCAAAACATCAGTAACTTTTACTCTTTTAAATCCCTCTGACTTGTTTTTAGAAAACACTTGTTTTTTGGGATTTTTTTTGGTGTAGTTAGCACCAGCTTTGATTATTGTAGAATCACAGGATCATGATCACAGAACTGTGTTGGAAAGGACCTAAAATCTCATCCAGTCCTACCCCTTGACATGGGCAGAGACACCTCCCACTAGCCCAGGGTGCTCCCCGTCCAACCTGACCTTGGACACTTCCAGGGACCCAGGGGCAGCCACAACTTCTCTGGAAAACTGTGCCAGGGCCTTACCACTCTCTGAATAAAGAACCTTTTCCTAGTATCTATCTAAATTACCCTGTTTTAATATGAAGCTTACTGTTATTTGTTTAAGGCTGTTGGCAGCAGGTATGCGTGTCATGTTTACTTGCCATTTATTTCTCTTGAAAGAGGCTTTTGGATCAATATACTGAGTTCTTATGTCAGACTTGAACTGGAAAAAAATGCATTAAGAACGCATTTTATTTGCAAAAATGCCCTCAAAATCTTACCCACCTGGGTTTTAGCAATTATTATAGTGCACTAAGACTTTGGAACACTGAATGTTTTGAGAAATGCAGAAATTTTCCTTTCAGAGTAGCTTAAAAATTGAATAAGAGAATTGACCCTCTTCCCACTCATATCTATTGTTTATTTCTTCTCCTATGCCAGGTACACAGTGGTTTAGATTGAAAACATTTTCACAGGCCAACCTTTTATTCCTTATATTTTGCCGACATTAGGTGGCAAATGGTTGAAAAAGAAAAGCAAAACAGTAAACTAAAATAAACACGTATACCTTAATACTTGTTCCAGCTAAAACACAAATAAGGGTGACATTATTTCTTCAGTGAAGACAGTTAAATACATACAAAAAAGAAAGTCTAACTTGCAGGGTTCTGCTGTGAAGAGAGGTAAGAGATAATATCATGTACGAGACTGAGTTGTTTGATTGATCGAGATGAGATAAGAAAACATAAATTTCACCATAGGAAGAAAAAATCTGTGGGCCAATTTTTTAATGTGCACACCTCATCTCATGGTATTTAATGCTTGGAAATGATGGGAATTAAGATATCAGATATCAAGAAATTCTCTGAATGGGTTCCAGCTTCCTTTTTGCGCCTCAATTTTGTAACGTTTCACAGAAGGAATTTAAACAGGGATGGTTTCTGCTAATCTTGGCTTTTTCATTGAGTAGAAACATTGTCCTTCAGTATTCTAGTTGAATTCAATATGGCTATTTAAACAATCGAATAATACCCAGCATGAGTCAATGTGAGAGGTTCTGGCTTAAGAAAAAACAAGCTACAAATCATGGCAAATGATCTCGTTAGAAATCAAACTCTAGCTGCTGTTCAACAGAATGGTTGCAAAAGAGAGGTGGAAAAAAAGAAGGGAGGAGGATTATTAAGGATTCTGAAGAGGAATTTTTCAAAAACAAGCAAGGAAAAATAAGTGACTCACAAATCATCATGCCACTGTTGCAGCAGATTCCTCTAAGAATTTGACTACCAGGAGTTTCAAAAGACAGCCTGTATTTTCATTAGTATATGCTCCTAAGAACTTTGCCTTTATGTTTCCATTTGTTTGGAAAATATATATAAATAGTGCCCCCATTTGTTGAGGTTATTTCCATGTCCTGGTCACCAAGACAGGCATGCTCACTGAAGCCAGTTTTGCAGGTCAGAATTAGTCACTGGAAAATTATATATTTTCCCCAGAACATAGTTTATTTTATATCAGGACATATGCTACCAAAGCTAGGGTACTGTGACATATAATCATCTAGAAGGAGGAAAACCATTATAAAAAATAGTAGTGCATAAAGGACAACAGCTGTCAACAAAGGTGCACTTACTGATAAATCAGCCAACCTATTTTCAGAGCTATACCGAAGCATTAAAAAGTAATTTAGGCAGTCAGTGAACTGCTTTAAGTGCTGGAACAAATTATTTAGCATTCCAAGCCTCCAGAAAAACTTTGGACTTGATTCTCTGTGAAAAAAAAAAAAAAAAAAAACAACAAAAAATAACAAACCCACCACCACCAAAATTTAATACTGTGAGCCAAACCCCACTAAATTAAATGGGAGGTTTTTAATTCATTTCAATGACCTCGATCTGAAAATAACCTTTTTGTTGAATTGGTTTTTTATTTTTATTTTTTAATACCACTACTCCCCCAGTAACTGAAAGTGCCTCTCTTAAGAAAAGCTTTCAGCATTAATGAGGTAAGTGTGGATTGCTTTAAAAATACAGCCTGGGACTCAGTTAATTCTGTCATGTGAGATTACTGACCACTTGTTGGTTAAACTTATTTTATGATCATCTGTGCGAGAAGGATCAGGCCCAGGAACAGCAAACACGTTTCATGGAATCATAGAATTGTTTGGGTTGCAAAGGACCTTAAAACTCATCCAGTTCCACCTTCTGCCATGGCCAGGGACAACTTCTACTGGACCAGGTTGCTCATCTACCTTGCAGTATTTCATAAAACTGTGGTAGTGTGATACCATCTCAAGACACTTTGGGAGAAAAACACTTCAGCTGGCATTATGGAGAATTTTCCCACAGAAAAAGCACAGTATCTCCAGCTGTAATAAACTAAGACAAGGAATTTGATCTACAGTCTTTTCCAGTGTGTGGCAGGGACCACTTCATTTTACTAACCAGAAACTTCACCTTTTAAATCCCACCTCTAAAACACCACCTTCCACTTGCAGCCAGCAGGATAAGGTGAGTCAGCAAAAAAAAGTTGAATTATTTCTAGGATGCAAACTTTCTATCTTTGAAAAATGCACTCACAATAAAGCTGTTCCCAAGGAAGTCACCCTTGTGGGCTCATATGCAGAATTATTTAGCAGACACCCCATGGGTGTTTACCTGCACTGTGTGCCTGCAACAGTGACTTCAGCTGTACACATTTTTCCCAGAACCAAGGCTGTCACAGCTTTGGCGACATAGGTCCTGATCTTATCCAAAGTCAGCATAATAATGGAAGCCCAGGCTTATGCTACATATCACAGCCTGCCTTAAAAAGGCCAAGGGCAATTCATCCTTGTTTCCTACTTATTTTAAAACACCTCTCAGATAAGAAACATTTGATATGTGCATTGTGGGATCATTCCACTCCTGAATACTATGCTGGTCTGTGCATTTTTGCTTCTGCTGTTTCTTTTCTTTCTTTACTTTCCTCCTTTCTCTCTTCCTTTACTTCTTTCTCTCTTTCTTTTCTTTCTTTTTCTTTTCTTTTTCTTTCTCTTTCTCTTTCTCTTTCTCTTTCTCTTTCTCTTTCTCTTTCTCTTTCTCTTTCTCTTTCTCTTTCTTTTTCTTTCTTTCTTTCTTTCTTTCTTTCTTTCTTTCTTTCTTTCTTTCTTTCTTTCTTTCTTTCTTTCTTTCTTTCTTTCTTTCTTTCTTTCTTTCTTTCTTTCTTTCTTTCTTTCTTTCTTTCT